>NW_005372006.1:405475-405898 GCF_000412655.1 Myotis brandtii | reverse complement strand
TTAATCAATAAAAAATATATTAAAAAATAAAAAATAAAAAAATAAAAATAAATTAAAAAATAACCAAAAAAAAGAAAAGATCATGACCAAGTTGAATTTATTCCAGAAATAAAAAGTTAATTTTACATTAGAAAATCAATATAATTCACCTAATAAGGGGATTTAAAAACAAAATAAAATGACCCACCTCAAAATGCAGAAAAAATCCTAGCCAGTTTATTAACACAAGGAAACAAAAGTTGTTAAGATGTAAGAATTGGAATAGAAGAAATAAAATTGTCATCATCCTATCTAATAAAAGAGAAATATGGTAATTAGCGTACGACCGCTACCCTTCCCATTGGCTAATCAGGGCGATATGCAAATTAACTGCCAGCCAAGATGGCGGTTAACCGCCAACAAAGATGGCGGCTAATTTGCATA
>NW_005372006.1:401698-401976 GCF_000412655.1 Myotis brandtii | reverse complement strand
GAGAAACATCCATCAGCTGCCTCCTGCACACCCCCTACTGGGGATGTGCCCGCAACCAAGGTACATGCCCTAACCAGAATCGAACCCGGGACCCTTCAGTCCACAGGCTGACGCTCTATCCACTGAGCCAAACCGGTTAGGGCACCAGATTCCCTTTTAATGTGAACGAATCCGTGCACTGGGCCACTAGTAAACATATAAAAGTGGATATAGCCCTGACGGGTTTGGCTCAGTGGATAGAGCATCGGCCTGCGGAATGAAGGGTCCCAGGTTCGATT
>NW_005372006.1:367127-401649 GCF_000412655.1 Myotis brandtii | reverse complement strand
CCCCCCCCCCCCCCCCCGAGTGCACAAATTTTTGTGCACCGGGCCTCTAGTATATATATAAAAGCCTAAGTGACCATTCGACTAGTAGCTATGATGCGCAAAGACCACCAAGGGACAGACGCTCCGATTGGTAGGTTAGGTTGCTGCTGGGGCCCTGTCAATCCCGAATCTGGTTCAACCGCACCCTGGACCCAGAGAGGAGGGAGAGGGAGCCTGATTCCTCACGGAATTGGCCGTGGATTAGTTTGTTGCTGGGGCCCTGTCGGCCCCGAAACTGATTCACCTGCACCCCAGACCCAGAGAGGAGTGGGGAGGGAGCCCAATTCCTCATGGAATCGGCTGTGGGTTAGCTTGCTGCACCAGATTCCCTTTTTAAAAAAATATATATTTTATTGATTTTTTACAGAGAGGAAGGGAGAGGGATAGAGAGTCAGAAACATCGATGAGAGAGAAACATCGATCAGCTTGGGCCAGTTGTGCAGCCACCGCCAAGGCACCGGTAAAGAAGAACGCGAAGGTGGCCAGCGTGAGGAGCGGCTTGAGATGGAGGCTCTGTGGGACGAATTCAATCAGCTGGGCACTGAGATGATCGTCACCAAGGCTGGCGGTCAGGGTATCCCTCCCCACATGGTGCCAGTTTCAAGCAGCTGGGCGTTGGCCTGATCCACACGAGCAAGGCTGAGAAGCAGGGTGGGGGGCACGGCCTGGCCACCTGCAGGTCCCTCTTGGCGCCGGCCAGCTCCTTTGCTCTCTGAGTCCCAGCTCTAGCGACAGCCCAGCCGTCCATCGCATCATGGGGCAGGAGGGTACTGTTCGGGAGACCAGGAAGGCGGTGGAGAGAAACTCTGTGGACCTGCTGCCTGACTAGCAGCTCAGGACCTGGCACTGCTCAGAGCACACGGAGCTTGGGGGGAAGGCAGCCGCCTGTGAGGGGCCTTGCCACCAGCGGCTCCCGGAGGATCCCACCTCCAAGGAAACTCGGTCTTTGGTTCCTCAGTTCAGTCTATCCCAGCTAAAGAGGAGCAGCTGCGCACATTTAAGGGAGAATTAAGACTCTAAAACAGTGTGTTCTGTTCCGTGGAGATTGCTACCCAGTTGTCTTAGGCCTAATATATCAAAAGTGGCAAAATATTAACAATTAGGGAACCTGGGTTAAAAATATATGGCAGGTTTTCTTGTTGTTAATACTCACTAGATTTTTCCATTGATTTTTAGAGAGTGGAAGGGAGGAAGGAGGGGGGTAGAGAGAGAGAGAGAAACATTAATGTAAGGGACACATCAATTGGTTGCTTCCCACATGTGCCCCAACCAGAGTTGGGAATCAAATCTGCAACCTAGATATGTGCCCTTGATCGGGAATGGAACCCGAGACCCTTGGGTCCACAGGCTGATGCTCTAAGCACTGAGCAACTGACCAGAGCTATATGGCAGTTATTTGAATTATTCTTTAAACTTTCTGTAAGTTTGAAATTACCTATATAATAAAAGCCCAACAACTGGTGGCTATGACGCTCCCGCCACAGGGGCCATCACCAGTGCCGCTGCCCAGCCCAAGGGCCTCGGGCCAGTTGTGCAGCCGCAGCCAAGGCACCGGTAAAGAAGAACGCAAGCTTGAGATGAAGGCTCTGTGGGACAGATTCAATCAGCTGGGCACCAAGATGATGATCATCACCAAGGCTGGCAGGTCAGGGCGCCCCTCTCTGCTGTGACCCTCCCCACATGGCGCCAGTCTTAGGCAGCAGGCTTTGGCTACATCCAAGTGAGCGAGACTGAGAAGCGGCATGGAGGACGCAGCCTGGTCACCTGCAAGCCAGTTCCTTCGCTTTCCAAGTTCCGGCTCTAGCAACAGCCACCTGGCATGCCAGGCTGGAGGGTACTGCTCAGGGGTCCAGGAAGGTGAGAAGAAACTCTGTGGACCTGCCACCCGACCAGCAGCCCAAGACCCGGCACTGCCAGAAATGGACCAGCTCACAGCACACTAAGCTTGGGGGGAAGGCAGCCACCTGTGAGGGGCCTTGCCACCAGTCAGCTCCCTGTGGATCCCACCTCAAAGGAAACTCCATCTTTGACTCCTTAGTTCAGTCTATCCTGGATAAAGAGGAGCAACTGGGCACATTTTAGGGGAGAATTAAGACTCTAAAACAGTGTGTTCTGTTCTGTGGAAATTGCTACCCAGTTGTCTTAGGCCTAAATTCCAGGTGATTGTGAGGCCTGGCCCTGCCACTGGGGCCCATGTCTTCCTATTGGCCGTATTTGCTGTAAGGGTCAAAGAAAGAAGGGGAACAAGTTTTTCGATGCAATGGATTTGACCAACAGACAAAGGCGAGTGCCGGGCTGTGTCTAAGGTACACACAGAGACACCAGCTCTGAGTCCGCCTGGCCAAAGGGAGCTCAGGGCCTGTTTGCAGAGCCTTCTGGTGGCTTCTGTTTCCTTGCTGAGGCTGTCCTCCCTGGGAAGCCTGGGGCCCAAGCTCAGGTCCAGCTCAGTGGGTCTTCTCCAGGCCTCCTGCAGCTGGGCCAGCCCCCAATCGGCCCCCTCCCCCCAACCTTGATTGGGATGGGGAAGGCCAGCCAACCTCCCATGGCCCCTCCCCCTGGACAGCCCATCTGGATCACCCTGATCCGGGCAGGCCAGCCGGACCCCACCTGTGCACAAATTCATGCACTGGGCCTCTAGTTTTAAAATAAAAGTTAAAAAAAGAGAAAGAAATATTAAGGACTACCTTAAAGCAAGAGTCATTAAAATAAGAATGTTCATCCGTGACTGGTTTGGCTCAGTGGATAGAGCGTGGGCCTGTGGACTAAAAGGTCCCGGGTTCGATTCCAGTCAAGGGCATGTACCTTGGTTGCGGGCACATCCCCAGTGGGAGGTGTGCAGGAGGCAGCTAATCGATGTTTCTGTCTCATCGATGTTTTAACTCTCTCAGTCAAGGGTATGTACCTTGGTTGCGGGCACATCCCCAGAAGGGGGTGTGCAGGAGGCAGCTGATCGATGTTTCTCTCTCATTGATGTTTTAACTCTCTATCCCTCTCCCTTCCTCTCTGTAAAAAATCAATAAAATATATTTTTAAAAAAATGGATATGACCTATACAGGAAAAAATAATCAAACTCATGTAAAGACACAAAATAAAAATTTATAACATAAGGAGCTCAGATGGAGAGCCCTGTATGTATGGAAAATAAATATAAAAGGAAAATGGTACCTCAAATCAACAGAGGAAAGATGATTTATAGTTGAAAAAACTGGCTCATTATATGGGCCCCTGACTAATATACTACATACAAAGGTAGATAACATGTCAACTAGAAATCTAAGTGTTATGTCGTTACAAAGTTAATAAAGATAAATATATAAGAATATCTTTGCAACCCAGGGTCGAGAAGGACTACTAGTACTTACACAAAAGCTGCAAAAGCAAAACCACAAGGAAAAAGAAAAAAAAATATTAATGCATCTGATTATATCAAAAGAAGGATTTCTGTTTAACAATGAACATCACAAAGTTAACACTCAGATGATGGAACAGAAGGAGGTAGTTATGATGTCTAAAACTAAAAAGGGCAAGTATCTAAAATCCATAAGAAAAACCTACAAATCAATGTGAAAAAGACAGAAATCCCAAGAAAAAATTATAGGAAAGAAAACCTGACAGCTTACCAGCATATAAAGGTTTTTTGAAACGTTGGTAATTAGAAAAGATTAAAGGAAAATAGTACTTGACACCTATTAAACTAAAAATACTCAAAAGCTCAATGACGCCAACATCAATATCAGCATTGTTCGTAATGCAAAAAAAGAAAAAATAACCATGGCCGAAAGCCCCAAATGTTTATCAACAGTAGGGTAGATACATAAATCATGGAGATTACTACTGTGGTAAATTCATCAGAATCCCACACAGCAGTGAAAGAAATGAACTACAACTACATGCAACAATATGTAAATGTACAAATACAGAGTGCATACATGATTCTCAGGATTTTAATATTAAAAAGCAGATTACAGACAAATATACTCAGTATGATTTCATTTGTATAAAGTTTAAAACCATCAAACCATACTTTTATGTGAAACATAATACTTTTTTTTAAAAAAGCAAAGGAATAATTAACTAGAGTGGCGACTACTTTTGAGGGAGGTTATTTCCGAAATTGAGAAAATAAAATTAAACCACATCACCACCAACTATTTATTACACATTATGAATAGAAGTGAACAAAGGGCACCAAAGACAGCAGAACTTGTTATGAAATGAATGATAGGAGTAAGGACTCTGAAGAACTGAAAAGAAGAACCTGTTGTCTGAGCACCTGGTGAGAAAGGCCTCCTATGGAGGACACAGAGCTGAAGAAGGCTCCTTTACAGAAGGTTTCGAAAACACACACACACACACACACACACACACAGAGAGAGAGAAACACAGCAATGAGGTAAGAAACATTTCTGGGCAGACAGGTGAATGCTGACTTTTGCACAGGGTAGCAATAAGAGAGGCTGGCAAAGGTCATATTGTGAAGGGCGGAGGAATTTAGGAAAGCACAAAAAAACTGGAAGCTAAAATGTGCTTTAGAAAGATTAATGGGACAGAGACATGCAGAGTATCAAGAATAAAGCAGGGATAAGAGTGAGGACACTACTGTAACAGTCCTGGGCAGTGGAGGTGAGGGCTGAGCCAGAGGTTAGAGGAGTGGAATGATTTTAAAAGCTCTTATCCTATTTGAAGGGTATAGCTGTAGTTTTGGAAACATGAAGAAACTTTTATAGTTATTCAGCCAATGGTGTTAGAGGCAGAGGTATATACACCCAGTAATCGCCATGCTACAGTAAAGAAGAGATTAGAACTTCAGGGTGTTCCTTCCTGGCTGTCCATAGAGCAGAACACACAGCCCCATCCTATGAGTTCTGAGGCCAGAGTTAAGGCGAAAGACAAGAAATCTGAGGATGACAGCTTTCCTTTCCATCTTAAGACAAGCTGTCCTAAGAAATTGCTTGCAAACATTGTATTCTCTTTTATCTACTGCCACCTAGTGTAGATATGAAATTGTTTCCCTATGAAAAATACAATCTGGCTTTACCACCTGAACCTGGAACTGCTCTAAAAATCTAAATCACGTGGAAATAAATGGTCAGCACCTTTCACTGAGAAATCCTTGAGCTGATATAAGTTGGGAAACTGTTAATGTAACAGCATTTTATTGTATTGTGGCACAAGTTACTGACATATACGTTAAACAGAGCAGGAAAGTCTTATTAAGTAAAAGTTCACATTCTTCTCCATAAAGAAAATATGCTGGGGATGGAAGGGGGAGGGTGACAGTCACAGTTAAGTTCTTTGCTAGCTGACCTTCAGGAATACCAACACTACCTTCTAGCTTTCCATTTTTATTAAAAGGAGAAACCTTTAATAATTAATTGCCTCAAAATGAAGTGGGCCCTTAGGAGAGGCTGAATGCTCTATCACTGAACACAGGGCATATAATTGAGAGATTCATGCAAGAGGGAGAGGTTAGTCTATATGACCGCAGAGGGTGAGAACCCCACTCTGAGGTTCTCTGTATCCATCATACTTAGGAATTCATGAACACAAACACCGCTACTAACAAATTCTGAAGGGCAAGGAATCTGCCCACTTTGTCCCCTGTTGCACACCCTAAAGCTACTACAATGTCCAACACATAGATATGTTAACTTTGATTATATTGAGGCATTATATAAAAATGGTTAAAAGTACAGAATGGAACCAGAGTGTGTGGGTTGAATTCTAGTGTTCCCATCTACTAGCTTTATGATTTAACTGCCTTGATTTCTCATGGAATAAAAATGGTACTACTTCATAGAGTTTTTAGGAAGATTAAATGACTTAATTTATGTGAAGGAATTAAAATAATGTATGTGTTAGATATTATTAGTATTATTATCATGTAATCTCTGAAGAACAATTCAATAATACAGAACAAAATAATATAGCCATATATACTCCAGCTAGAACTAAAATACAAGATTGGTAGAGAAATGGTTTTTTTTTTTTACCATAAATTATGTTTTCTACCTTTATACAAGATTGAAATAAAGCTCAATCTCAGACTTGAAGACTTAAATTGATCACTTGTAGTTTTCAACAATGAATCAGGTCCAGATTTTTATACAAATATTTGGTTACGTTAAAAGAAGTTTTCCTTCCTACTAAATATCATACAGAATTTCCAATGCAACTTATAGATTAAGATAGTCCTAAATAGCCATTATAAAATTAAAGGCCAAGGGAGCAATTATTTTATTAATACTCTTAAACTGATTAACCACCATCCCTTCTTATAATATTCTACAATTCTCCCAGAATAACTATTTTGATGCCTTACTGTCACCAAGATCTAACACCATCCCTTAGAATGACTCTATTGTCTTCCAGTGAAAATATGCACAAGAGTTGGGGATTGCTCATGCACTCACATTAAGTTCCTTCTCCAAGATGTGAAGTCTGCTTTTGTTTGGGAGCAGGGCTGGGCAATTTATAGTAGCTCCTGACAGCTTGAAGTCAGCATGATCTAGTGATGTGCCATAGCACAGTGTGGGCAGGGCTAAGACACATTATTTAGAAATTAGGCTTCTTTCCCACCAAAAAAAAGAAAGAAGTTGTTCTCATGTTTTTAATTAAGATGGAGTGCCTAGGACAGGAGTGCTACAAAGGATCTGCAGTTAGATCAACAGAGAGGACACAGGAGGGGTCTGCTTCACACAGCGGGGTAAGGATTTTATGCCTCATACCTTCTTTCATGTGACCTTCTTCTCTCATGTATTCTAAAAGCAAACTGCTATCTTTCTGCTACCCATGTAGAAATTAGTAATTTATATATTTAGTCAACTGGTACTCAAGGTCTAAGACTCCGCAGGATCCCCCACCTTCAAAGGAGTGGAGCACTTAAGGCTGGCAAATGAGTGGCTTTTGCAAAAAAGGCCAAATAATCTCACCCAGGAGATTGAAATTATGCAATTCAAATGAGTTTCATGGAAAACAGAATACAATTTAAATCACAGAAATGCAATGTTGCTTCAAACTTGGAAAGGAAACTTTCATGGTTACTGCAGAAAGAAAAAGTTAGTGAAATTAATCAGATTATAGATGCCATTTATTCCATATCCTTTCATAATACATTTTTGTTCTTTTAATCATGAATTCCAACCTCAAAAATGTTTTTTGCTAATTTTCAAACATTTCCAAAGTAACTTGTAAGTTGAGTTTGCCTAAAGATTTGAAAAATAATTCAATCCACAAAATTTTGTCTTTCAAAGTAAAATGTACTTAATCTAAGTGAATACACTGATAATATCTAGTCTGATTCATACTATTCTATTCTAGGTGATATTTAAAGTGTTTAAAAATAATTTTATATTTAATAATTATTTATTAATAATATTAAATATGTTCTCTGTCTAGAAAACTTATTTTATTATAAGAGATTTTTTTAGTGGTTTTAAAAATTTTCCATTAATTTGTAGAGAGTGGAAGGAAGGGGGAGAGACAGAGAGAAACACATCAATTAGTTGTTTCCCGCACTCAGGGATCGAGCCTGCAACAGAGGTACGGCACGTGCCCTTGGCCAGAACCCAGGACCCTCTAGTCCAGTGATGGCAAACCTTTTGAGCTCGGCGTGTCAGCATTTTGAAAAACCCTAACTTAACTCTGGTGCCGTGTCACATATAGAAATTTTTTGATACTTGCAATCATAGTAAAACAAAGATTTATATTTTTGATATTTATTTTACATATTTAAATGCCATTTAACAAAGAAAAATCAACCAAAAAAAAAATGAGTTCGCATGTCACCTCTGACACACGTGTCATAGGTTCGCCATCACTGCGTCTAGTTTGAGGGCCAATGGAAGAGATTTAAAAAAAAATTAAACAATTGTTCATATGCAGAATCCTATCACTTCTCTGGTATTTTATATTACAGAATATAAAGGTATTTTACAAATGTTCATTGTGTACTTAATTTAAGCAACCATGAGTGCTTACAGGTAATTTAAAGTAGGTACACTCAGGCTGGCTTTCTTAAGGCCACAAATATAATTCAGTCACAGTGCTTAACATTCTGTAACTGAACTCTGATTCCAAGGTGAAAAGTCAGCTTTTAATAGGATTCTTAAGTGTATATGTGAAAAATACGGTTGAGTGTGCCTTGCATGGCCTGGGTCATCCTGACCTCGCCATACAGAGCAACCGGCTAGTTCACTTTCTGGCTGCAGTCAGAGCAGAGCTATTCAGACAACTTGTTGATGTTTTGAAGAAGGGTCAGCACTCTTAAATGGCCTGGGACTGGCAGTAAATCACAGAGAAAATGGCTTGAAGTGCCAGCACTGAGGTAGTGTGGAGTCATGGAAATAGCACTGAATTAGGAGTAAGGAGAGCAGAGCTCGGCCTGCAGCCCAGCCAGCCATCCCTGTGAAAAGGTGGCTGGACGGATGACAGGGCAGCAACTACATGGATGGTTAGGCTCAGTCACACCACAGTAATGCTAGAACAGAAAACACTGAGAGTGTTAGCAAAACCAGCTGGGGTTAAACAAGGAAAGGGAATGCAAATTAAAATATACTTCACATATATTTTATGTGAATACTTGTAATCAAAGGGGATCAAAATATATCTATCATTGTAGAAACTGAAACACAAATGTGATGAGCAAAAAATTACATTATATACTTTCAAAAAAATAAGAGAAGTAGTAAAGCATAATGTAAATACTTTATTTAGAAGAACTGGAAAGAAGGTCAAAGTTGGAAAGGACCAAAATTATATCAAAGAACTGAAAATAAACATTACCAAGGAAAAACCAGGATAGAAGCCCCCAAATGTGGCTAGATTAAACAAAATATAGAAAATAGTCCAAAAAAACTTAAAAGTTTTAAAAACTTGCACTTAGGAACTCAAAATAGCTACTCTAAACACAAAGAGAGGCTCTGTTAGTGACCAAAAATTCAGATGAATTGGAAATAATGATTTAATATTAACTCTTGGAAGAGAAAGGGGCTTATGGAGAATCATGCAAAATGGAAAGTATTGAACAATAATGTTTTTTTTGAAGAGAGAACATTTAAATCTATAGCACTTAAAGAAACTTGTCAACAAAAACACATCTAAATAATTATATATTTGAAAATATATGTAAGCAAATAGTAAAATAGTACCAATTATTAGGTTTAATGCCCAAATCTCTTCTTTTTATTGTCCATAAGATTTTCTTCTTTGTTATGAAAGGACTTCAAGATATTTATTTCAATAACTGTCATAAGTATTGTCCTTTAGCACTATTCTCATGGCAGCCATCACATGAGCTTCCTACACATGTCTAGAATAAGAAACTTGCTCAGACTTTAGTCACCAAAGCCTTAGATTTGTCATTTCCTATTACTATTAACACAGTTTTTAAGTTTTATTTCTAAGTCTTCAAGAAGCAAATATGAGAGCCTTTAGATCGATTACATACTGTCATATTTAAAGTTTTACGAGTAAAAATAATTGTTTCTCAAAGTTCTGCTGTTGTAAGGCAGAACTAGGTTTTCTATAATTAAGTATGATTTCAAGCATCTAGTTGACCAGTAGCCCCAAAATCTGCACTTACAAATAGCAGGACAAATATGTACAAAGTACTCACTTCAACAGTCTCGATTTTCCCTTCATGGCAATGTGGTGTTCTTGGATAGATGTCCAAAAGATGTGGTGGTGAATCAAAATGTAATCTTTTGAGATTTCTTTTAAGAACATCTTTAGAATTCAGTTCATCAAAGTTAGTCCTCCATAATAAAATCTGTTTAAAAAAATTAAACAAGTTGGCAATTTATTTACTTGCATATACAAGCAATAGAACGGATTTTTTAAAAAAATGAATATACAAAAATGCCTCTCAAAATAGGAAGACTAGATAAATATTTCAACATTACTACTTCTCAATACTTTTTTAAGGGTGAGAGATCTAGCCATCTGAATTGCCTTCATGTCGTTTAAAATTCATATTAAGAAAATAACATTACCTTAAAATCCTCTTTTTTTTCCCCAAAGCCCAAAACCATGTTGTCCACCATAGTCAATAAATCTGACTATGAATGACTTTTGGTTATTTTAAGTAAATGCAAAATTGCTGCATAAACAATTTATATTTACAATCCTCAAGAATCTTAACATTTCAAACACAAGATACAGACAAAATATTAGGCAACAATTCAAGTGAAAGTGCCACATTAATATTTGGCATACAATAAGTGTCAGTTACATGTATAAGTGTAGAGACAAGCAAAGAAAATAACTGCTATTTGAGTTCCAAGAATTATCAAAACTGTCACGATTTCAGCTACGAAATAGCAGACGTCCTGGCATTAAGTTAAAATATAAATTCACTGGAACATATACAAACTAGCTGGTTGTGAAAATCTGTGCTGAGGTCTTGGACTCCTTTGCCCTAACCTAATCAAAGAGGGAGCTGAAAGACGTACAAACCTGCATATCTGCGCCTCCTGATGAAAATAGCTCTCCACCTTTTGAAAATGAAACAGTAAAGACAGGTCCCTAAGATATAAATGGAAATTTAAAAAAAGTTACTTGGTGATGTTTTCTTATGGCCAAGCATACTGTGAATATTAATTTTTTTCTAATTTATGTAGACTATTGATGCAATAAGTCTGAGAGAACATATCCAACTGCTAGCAACTAATGGAGGTAGAGTGAAGGTAATCAAAGAACCAACCCAATTATATTAAAACACATATAAATGATATTAAATGAAAAAGAAATTCTAATAAAAATTTTAAAATACACCTTTTTTTTCCTTTTAAAGAAAAGTTTGTACATATGTAATTACAAGCTTTTCCAATTACAGAATTTCTGTTAAGACTTGTCTGGCTTTGGACTCTTTATTCAACAAATCACTAGCAGAAACTAAATGATAACTCTGAGAATGATTAAGAATGAAGCTACATGAAAAAAAGGCCACATTCCCATTTTCTGACTTCAACAGGCTTCATTGAGTCACCCTTCATGTGGGCAACAGTGAGCCACTAATAGTTTTAAAAGCAGGATATAGACAGGAGGAGAACTGTGATGAAAACTGATGTCACAAACACTTTGTAAAGCATATGACTGTCTAACCACTATACTGTGTACCTGAAACTAAAACAAAATAATATTGAGTGAAAATTGATGTTGCAATTGTGAGATGATGGACTGAAGTAAGAATGAATGGTTGGAGGCCAGTTAGGAAGTTACTGCAATTATTTGGGTGAGAGGTAATGAGAACCTGAAATTGAGCAATGACTGTGAAGTTGGACAAGACTACACTTGGCACAGTCACAACATGCATAGCCTCTGGGTCAACTTTTCAATCCAGATAAGAGTAATTATTTCTCATTTCAAAATACCAGTATATTCTGTTCTGTTAATGTGCCCTTAATCTATACAAGAAAACTACTGGGGAAAAACACCTTAGATTTTTAAGTAGACAACCCCACAGATTTAGGTTATTTTAGCCCCACAAACATCTTTTTCCTCCACATTGTGAAAAATTCCACCTTTGTGTATAAATTTTTCTTCTAAAATATTGTTTATCTTTTTTTCTATTAATCTATTTCCATGGGTATTTTAATCCTTGGCTACTTTTATTGGTTATTTATTCAGCTTAAATACACATATGAGCTGGTTCGTGTCTATTTCTGCTTCACACTAACACAGCTGCAGAGCAAATGACAAAGCAAGCAGGAAGCCAAGCAAGATATATGAAGGCAGAAAAAAACCCTTCTCCCCTAGACCACTGAGCCTATTCTATTTCTGGATATAAACTGCTTATACTTGGTTAAAAGGAAGTATCTAGTACTTTTTTAAAAGGATGCATTCTAAAAAATTTAGAGGAGTTTGAATATTTACCCAGAAAGGAGGACTAGTTTACATACTTAAAAGTTTTTCTTTAGTGTGTTATATGCGAGGGTGTGTGTGTGTGTGTGTGTGTGTGTGTGTGTGTGTGTAATTGAACAAGCTCAATAATAGGACCTCACTTCCCCACTAGGTTATAAACCAACTGAGAAATAACACAAAAAAATAAGGCATATGAGAGCCAAATATCACCTTTCGTACTGATAAAGGTTTGCAAAGAAAGACTGTGGCTTTATGTGTGCAAATGGGCTTTCTAGATCTGAATACCAGAATGAGTCAGATCTGAGTTCCCAGTCACAGGCAAGACTGGACAAGGGCAGGCCTCCCCACAATAAGTATCAGAGGAAAAGTAAGGGCAGGCTTACTTCCAAGAGCAGAAGTCATTGGGCTCTGCTTGTTGTTAAATTTCTCCTTTTAATCTCACCAGACTAGTGAAAGAAATGACTGCGGGGGTGTGAGAGGCTGAGTGTCAGAGCTAGTGGGATAGCCTCCACATAAGAAAGATCAGAGGTTGGGAAAAAATGTATCTATCACCACTTAACCAGTTAAACCTAAACTACATCCTGATGAAGATAATTATGAAAGACTAATTTAATGGCTATAAAAGATACACATTGATTTTGACAAGAATTATAATAAATATTATTTCTAATAGTTGCTTCTAGAGGATAAAAGCATCATCTTGGAGGCAAAAGTATTTTTTTATGACAGCAGCAATGTATGTTATACTTGGAAAAGTAATAAAAGCATATAATAAAATGGGCAAAACTTTAAAATATATATAAATATATATTAAGCATATAATAAACGGATCAAAACTTTAAAATATATATCATTTAAAAAACAAAAATCTCAGTGTTAGTACCGAATGTCCTTGAAGTGTATATATGAGCCTTCCTTCTAGTAGATCCAAAATCTTAAGTGTACCATCTGAAGAAGCAGTGATGAGATAGTTACCCGAAGGATGGAATGATACACAATTAACTCCGCCACTGTGAACTGATTTGTAGAAAATAAAGCAAAAACTTTAGAGAACAATTCTTAATTCTACCGGTAAAGATGCCCCTTGGATCTATTAGCAATATTAGGTTGAAAACAAAAATCAATTAGAGGCAATGTCTCCACAACACCAAATTTCTAAGTAGCTTACTAAAACAAATAAGTAGTTTGGCATCATATAGCTTGAGTATCCAGCTAATGAGAAAGAATAGCTTTCAATATGAGAATATGTCATGGAAAGATGATCTTGTTAACCACATAACTAAAAGTCTTCAGATATATTACCAATATAACCAACAGTTAATTATTACCAGCTCACATAAGGTATACAACCTTTCCTTAAGCTAAATTTAGTAATCAATTACAGCTTGGCACTAAGGGGTAAAGAGTGTGGAGATATATTTGGAGAAGGGCACAATCTTGCCAGTTTGAGCAATCATTTCTCATTTCACCATCTTTCCAATAGGAGGCAGTATAACACAGTGATGGAAAGTGTAAACAGAAAGACCCAGGTCAATTTTCAATTCTTTTAGGAGGTCACTTAAAGCCTCTTTAAGCCTCAATTTCCTTATCTTTAAATGGGAGTAATAATAATAATACTGCCTCTTGGGGCTGTTGTGAAGAGATTTATCAGTGTAGCACATGGTAAATATTACACTTAAGTCTGAGAAATGTGGACTTAATGTAAACCCAATATAAACCAAGAAATTGATTTATTTCTCTTTTAACTTTAATACATAGGCACAGTCAGATGTTGTTTTCTACCAGTTATAACAAGTATTTGTGCCAATTTCTATCCCCGACTTCTCATAATTATATAATCAGAGTTACTCCAGCAAATAACCAGAGTTTGCAAGTCTCACAGTAATCTCGCTCTTTTTTCTTTATAGTCCTGGCATCATTTTTAAGGTGCCTCCACCTCCCTCTCCACTCTGGCATCTACCCCAGCTTCTCAGACCATGCTGCTGAGGGGGCTGTCTTTCAGTCAGTTCAAAGGCAGCCTGTGGCTCTTGTTAAGAGGGCCAGGACACACTGAGAAGGGTAGTCTGTCAGTTGAAGAGTTTCCCAGGAGCCCACTCAACAACTGAATTCTTTTGTTATAGACACTGTACCTTGATAATGCTGGAGTAATTTGTTTAATCGTATATCCCAGATTTTCACAGTATGATCAGAACCTGCTGAAGCTATGCATGTACCATTAGGGCTAAAATCCACAAAATTTGAAAACCTAGGAGGAAAGGATAAGATGGTCTCATATTTTGATTTCTTTACTTTAATTTCTTTATTCGAAGTGTAATAAATTAAATGTCTCCTTATTAAACCACATCACATAAATGCACAAACAGAATGGACTTACCCTACAGAATCTGAGAAATTACTGACACACTGCTTACTTGTGGTATCCCAAATTTTTATAGTTTTATCCTCACTACATGATACAATTAGTCTTCCATCGGGTGAAAATCTGGAAAGCACAAGAAAGAATACTGTTTCTGTGAAAGGCTCCCGATAATCACAATCACAGCCATCCCACTCCCACCATACACAAGTCAGGCTGTACATATTAAATATTGGAGACCACTGTTACCACACGGTGCAGCAACGTCTTATTCTGCAACCACCATCTTTTCAACTAAAAATAAGCACGACAAAGGACACTGATAGGCCATTAAAAGATCAAATCACACCATATAGATCAGTGGTTTTCAACCTTCCTAATGCCGCGACCCTTTAATACAGTTCATGTTGTGGTGATCCCCAACCATAAAATTATTTTCGTTGTTACTTCATAACTGTAATTTTGCTACTGTTATGAATCGTAATGTAAATATCTGATATGCAGGATATATTTTCCTTGTTACAAATTGAACATAATTAAAGTATAGTGATTAATCACAAAAACAATATGTAATTATATATGTGTTTTCTGATGGTCTTAGGCGACCCCTGTGAAAGGGTCGTTCGACCCCCATAGGGTCGCGACCCACAGGTTGAGAACCGCTGATATAGATTAACCAAGGTTCTTCTCCTTTCATTCTTTTATTTAAATAATTTAGCTTTATGGCACCTGTTGTAGTTTTTTGGTTCATCTCTGCACTCCTTCCAAGCCAAGTACCTTGCCTTTTTTCTTTTTGCCATGTACCTTGCTTTTTAAAACATCTTTATTTCTTTCTCCTATATCTGTCATTTTTTGGTGTTACCCATATGACCCAAGAGAGCCTTTATTGTTCACCGCCCCCCCAACCCTGTAGTTAAGTTTTTTATAAGAAAAGGACTTGTGTGTTTAGAATTAAAATTAAATGATATCATCAACAAAAGAAGCAGCTCCCCAAACCCATAAGTTCCTGGACATGAGGAGGCCAGAGAGCTCCACTGGACTGAAAGTAGGACAACTCATTAACATGGAACGGAAACTCCTTCATGGACACACCTATCATCCACATGCCCCATTAAAAAACAAATGACTAAATTCTCACACGGTTTGTCTACTGTTTCTATGCTCTCCTTCCATTTTAAGATCCTTTTCAAAGTTTCCTCCTACCCTAAGTGCCTTTCTAGGATAGAAGAGCAGAAGACAAAAAAAAATTTTTTTAGATTACTAGAAAATTATGAATAGTATTTTTGTCATTAATATTTTAGTGATAACAAAACCCAAAAAAAGACAAATTTAGGTCACAGACTGATTATGTTTCAATCTTATTGGTATTTCTCTCTAGGCCCAGATTGCTATGTCATCAATTGTGGGTGTAGATTATAATTAAAGGCTTTTCTTTTTATTCTCTCTCATTTGATTCTCTCCTCCCTTCCTGTTCTTAAGGCTGACCTAAGAATAATTCTTCCTGACAGAAACTTGGGATCTGGCGCCTATGGATTCACCATTTAAAAAAGAAAAGACACAGAAGCACAATTAAATTCTACATAAAATAATCTTTAAAATTCAAGAAAATAATCTTGTAAGAAAATATCTTCCATGATGGTAGTTCAGGGTGATTTTATAATAATGTGATATATTATTAATCTTTTCCAGCAGAAAATATGTGATGAAGATTCAAATATGAAGGACAGTATTCTAGAAATGCTCCAAACAGATGAAATTTATTTTACACAGACCCTGGGGATAAGAAACCTACTTAGTATCCCCATGAAAATAAACATTACATAATAATGTAAACAACTAATTCAATGAATTAAATTGCATCTCTTAATAAGCTATCTTTAAAAAATATTACCTAATGTGAATATTTCTTCAAATGGTAAGAATATTTCGGAGATGACTTGATTCTTACATTTTAAGAGAGCAATGATGAAAAAAAAGTAATAAAATGGAATGATCAGATTAAAAACAAAGTACAGAAATCCTCACCCTACATTATTGACTAAATCCTACCACCACCACCATCATCATCACTATCCTGCTAACCCTATAGCAACTCTTTTAATCCTCAATCAACCCTACAAAACAGGTGCTACTGCTAGCCTCAATTTACAGATGTATAAACGGGGCACATAAAGGATCAGTAACTGCCAGAGTCACGCGACCAGGAAGATGAGAACCAGACAATCTGGTTCCATAGCTAAACTCTCAGTCACTCTGCTGGGTCCCTACTGAAAGGGAAGTGTCCTCTACTGGCCAAAGGATTTGGGACACACAAAGTTCTGTGTGGCTCCTGTGTGACCACAGAAGGCCCTACAGTGGAGAAGCTTGAGGCAGTGCTCCTCAGACACTCCGTGATCGGCTCTGACAGGTAACCACTGGACTATCCTTTAATAAAAATCCGCTTGCATTACCATACACTGTCAGTGTTCCAGACGAGTTTATGGGAAGGACATTCATTCACTCATTCATTCATTCAAATATTCACTGAGCACCTGCCAGAACCAGGCACTGGACAACGTGCTGGGTCACAGGAATATAGTGGCAAATGAAATGGAGATCCCTGTGTCCAGGAAGCTTTCAATCTAGGGAGTTAACAGAAGGGAGGGCACACAAATAATATGTTGTAGACAGTGATAAAACAAAAAATGTGCCAATTTATCATTAGAAACTCCATCGAAGATACATGTTTTTAAAGCAACTTGTGAAAAAGAGAAAGGAGGTATACTGGCCAGATAGAATTCATCCTAAGAAGGAGGGGCTATAAATAAGAGACATTTTTCAACGTAGAAATTTATCTTGAGCAGGATGGGTTATAGTCTGAGAGAAGCTTCCCCATGCTAAAGGAAGGAAGGGAAGGCAAACATCCGATAGAGAACAGAGGAGGTAGTGGGAAGAAGCTGGCAGCAGAGGGAGAGGTTTCTACCCCCAACTCCACATGACCAGAGGGAGACTCAGGGTAAAGGCCCTGCCCCTCCTCTGGACACTATATTATAATTCCTGCTTTCTGTATATGTTTTTTGCCTTTGGAGGGGTTAAAAGTAAAGATGGTGGCTTGTATCTTCTCCTTCCCTTTCACTTTTAATTAGATTCATAAAAAAATAAGTAAGCACCAATAAAATGGGCTTTTCTTTGCCCTGACTTTGATCAGGGCTCTGAGACATTAATAGATTTCTAATTCTCTAATTCAGTACCATCAACAGTCTTTTAAAATTTCCAGAGACTGTGTCACCAAGATGGATATTTTATTAGTCAATGGTGACTAATGGATCAGGAGATGTGGACTGTCTATAAGGCATTTGAAAAGTTAATTGAACTAGTTACTATTCAATCCTTTAAAATGTATTGGTACTCATTTGAGAGAATGAGGAAATTCTTGAACACTTTCCAGAAAAACTGGTTCACATTTCCTTGAAAGCAGCCTAAGAGTTATATAATAGATCTTTAACTTGGAATCTATGGAGTTCCCAAAACTGTATGTAAAACTGCATGTCTATATGTACATAAATAGTTATTCATTCGTTACACAGCCAAATGGGCCCATGAACCATGAGACGTTTTAAAGTGGTTTCATAAGAAATCAAAATACTCATTTAAATATTTCTTATCATTAGATAAGAATTCTATAAAAACAAATTTCTAGCCCTCAGGATTGTGAGACCAGAGTGGGCATTGTCCATGTCCTTTAAGAAACAAATCATTAGTACGTGGTACTCTGAAGTCAGCAGTATTCAACAGGAGAGGGAAGCAGCAAAAAGCAGTGGAAATAAGACTGCCCAGTTAATACAGAGTTTTGCAACTGCCCAGCTCTGTAACCTTGTGAAACTCATAACCCCCCTGGCCACCACTTTCTATTTAGATAATGTTGAGACTTTCGATTGCATTCAGACCTCAAACTTTCATAGACTCAAAAAACAAGCAGTTTCAGTTTGCTTTAATGGGGTTGTGTTTACACATTGAAGTTGAAGTTCAAGACAATAAGCAAAACATTTATGTTTTTTTAAGTGCTGGTCAGCATTAGAAGAGAAACCATCTGTTGCAGTAACAGGATTCACTCCTGCAACTGTTGAGAGACAAAAAACAGATGAAAGAGGTACAAAAACATTTAAGTATGCTAATTATTTGTTGGGTCATCCATCATTTATGTGCCCAGACTTCTCTCCTGGATCTCCACCCTTAAGTACAATTGCCTACTGGGTGTCTCCTCTTGGATAGCCCTAGGCACCCCTGACTCTGAACTTGTCCAAATCTAAACTCACCTTCCTCCTCAGACAGCTTCTGGAAAGTGTTACTTTCCTGAATAAACAGTTTCTGAAGTCAGAAACCTAGCAATCATGCTCGATTCCTCTTTCCCCTCCATTCCCCTACATTGTAATCCATGATTAGCCCCATCTCTTCAAACCACAATGGGCCCCGCTACGTCATTCTCTACATGCAAGAAAAGTGATCTTTAAATTGGAAATCAAATTTTTCAAATTAAAACCATTTGGTGGTTTCACATTTCCCTTGGGAAAAAGTCTGACACCCTTACCACTGCTTATCAGGTCCTCTGGATCTGCCCTCCTGTCTCTTCATCTTCATCACCCCCCCCCTTTCTGACACCACACCCCTTTTTTCTCAGGACCTTGCTCCTGCCTCAGCTGTTTCCTCACACACATTTGTTCCCTATGCCTCAAATACCTTCCCCTACTCTTTATCTAGTTTGAATTACCTAAAAGGATCTTACTCCTTCAAGTCTCTGCTCCCCTCACTTTTTCATGAAAAGCCTTCCTGAATTTCCCCCTCCCCCAGGTTAACTCCTCAGGAGGTGTTCTTAACATTACTCATATGCACACGCCTCCCTTACAGCCACGTGTTCTGTTTACTTCCCTAACAAAATGTAAGCTCCAAGACCACATCTGTCTTATTCACAGTTGTGTCCCTAGGCACAGTGCACGGTACTGACTACATCCTCAGTAAACATTTATGGCACAAGAAAAAAACTTTCTAAGGGAATTCGCACTAACTTAGAATTATAGCCAATGAGAGCTTATACTTAAAATCTTTGCAATTTGTCACACAATATGAACATACTTAATGCCACTGAATTATATATTGAAAATGGTAAATTTTATCTTATATATATTTTAGCACAATAACAAAAATACCTTCAATTTAGATGGCTAAAGATCTCATGTAACACTACCAACAACTGAAATTTAAAGGCAGATTTTCCCTGTAAAAATTAATGCCGTAAAAGCAATAATGTTGGAAAAGTCTCATTAAGTTCTACTTATTTTTGACTAAGAATACCATAAAGATAACTAAGTTATCTCACATTATACATTATTTTTTAAAACTCAGGGCTACAGCCGAACTGGTTTGGCTCAGTGGATAGAGCGTCGGCCTGCGGACTGAAGGGTCCCCGGTTCGATTCCGGTCAAGGGCATGTACCTTGGTTGCGGGCACATCCCTACTGGGGGGTGTGCAGGAGGCAGCTGATCGATCTCTCTCATCGATGTTTCTAACTCTCTATCCCTCTCCCTTCTTCTCTGTAAAAATTCAATAAAATATATTTTTAAAAAAAACAGAAAAACTCAGGGCTACAATAATCCTAACATTTACTTATTTATCTATTTATTTATTTTAATAGAGTCTTTTTATTTATTTTTTAAAACACTTTATTGTTGAAAGTATTACATATGTCTCCTTTTTCCCCCATTGACCTCTCCCTGCCCACTCCCACCCCCCAGCACAGGCCTTCACCCCCTCTACTGTCTGTGAATCCTAACTTTTAAAAGCATTATTTTGCCCCCAAAATGGGTAATAATTCTCACCCATATATATATTTCAAAAGATAAATGTTTTTTCTCCATTACTCATTAAAGGAAAATTACTTCGTTTAAAAATCTAGGAAAGGGGACATCTGTAATACTTTTAATAATAAAGATTTAAAAAAGATAAAAAACTAGGAATTATAGTAAGTAAAAAAGTTCATAGTTCCATCACCCAAGTTCCAGTTAATATTTTGTGTGTAATAGGTACTTTACCTTTGTTCATGTATACTCCTTCCATATTATAATCATAAGTTCTGAATTTTGTCCGCCCTCTCCCCCTAAGATAAACATGTTTTAATGTAATTACTTGCTTATATTTCCCTTTTTTATAGCTACATAATAATCTAAACTATTTAACCAGTTTTCTTTATTCAGAAAAAAAATGCTTGTTTACAATATTTCGCCATTATAAATTATACTGAAAGCAGTATTTTTGAGTATAAGGCATTTTCCTTTGAATACAAAAGGGTATTTAGAATAAATTTCTAGTTGTGGAATTGCTGTAACAAAGACTCCTGATATATTTTGCACACGGATTTCTAAAAAGACTATACTAACTTATATTTTAAAAGCATTAATATATTTCCCAATAGCTGGCATATCTTAAAAATATTTCTGTAAATTAACATGAATGGTCATAAACAATGGTTAGTACAGAGAACATAACTGTTCATCTCTTTTTACACTAATGGGCACCACACCACCTCTGCGTCCTGTGGAGTAAGTCTGGGCTTCAGGGAAAAGCTCATAAGTACTGGGCACACAGAATTTTTATTAATTAAGTTCATGGCATATATTCAAAATTCAATGACTAAAGGGAGAAACAATTGCTCTAATGACCCTCTATATTCATTTAAATACACTGTCCATGCATTTGGAAGAAGAACAGTATCACTTGGACTATTTTTAGAATTTAATTGCTTAATTCATCTACAATTTTTGTAAATGTATGGTATGCAATACAAATCCTACTTTATATTTTTCCAACTAGAAATCCAACTATCTTAACTACATATTAAATAGTCCATTCACTTCCCCAATGGTTGGAAATGCTATCTTCAACATAAAATACATATGGGCCTGTTTCTAGCCTTTCTATGACCTATTTTCCTAATCCTGTACCATTATCATCATATTTTAATTTCTAAAGTTTTATACTGAGTTCCTTCTAATTTTTTTCCTGTCACTGTTTCTTGATTATTCTTGCACATTTATCTCATCCTTATGAATACTGAAATTAGCTAGTCAGGTTCCACTAAATTCCTTTGGCAGAACTTTCAGTTCTGGACAAGGGGGACTTATATCCCTACCACAAACTATCATACTGCTGGGCAAAGTAAACTAAACAGCTGTTTTTAGACACTGTACAGAAACTACACAGGGTTTTGAATCCTGACACATGGAAACAAATGAGATGAGCACCAAATCCAAACCAGATTTCTACCTGGGAGCATTTTTCAGTCCATGGCACAAGGACATAGAGCCCAAGGAGACAGCAGCAGTCTTGCTGGGCAAAGAAAACAGAAATTAGAATTCAGAACTGCTATGGGGCTGGAGTTTAGAGGGCAGGAAGTGAGAAAGACACTATGAAGAGCAGAAACCCCCCAAAAGATCTGCCTATGAATTCCACTGAGTCTTTGGTCAAATACAAAGCTGCTTATGCACAGGGGACTGAGGCTTGGCAGAGAACAATTACTGGGAGACTGTGAGCTGAACAGAGTACATATAAGGGGAGTATCAATAAAAATGATCTCCACCTTCATATTAAAAAATGCAAACCAGAAGACACTGGGATGACATATTTAAAGTCCTGAAAGAAAAAGTACCCACTGAACTAGAATTCAACATCTCAGCAAAAATATCCTTTAAAGAGGATCAACAAAAAGTTGAGAGAATTTATTACCAATAGACCTGCACTACAAGAATAGTAAATAAAGTTTCTTAGGCTGAAGGGAAATGATACCAGATGGAGACTTGGATCTACTAGTACACAAAGGAATAAAGAGTGCTAGAAAAGGTAAATATGGGGGTACATACTAGCAATAGACTTTTTGTTTCTTATTTCTTTGAAAAATTGTTGCTTAATGTATTGTGGGCTGATATCATATATAGATATAAGAGGTGGGTAAATGAAGTATATTTTGGTAAGTTCTAACATTAGAACTTTTACAAGTTCTGACACATATAAAATTAATTCAAGAGTACAGAGTGATATGTTAAGGATGCATATTGTAACTTTTAGAAATTACCAATAAAAAACACACAACATGGACAAAGAATAAAGCTAAAAAGCCTGCAGAGGAAATAAAATGGGATACTAAGAAATACTCAATTAATCCAAAAGAAAAGCAGGAAAAATAAACAAATGAGATAAATAGAAAACAAAGAGCAAAATGGTAGACTTTAACCTAATCATAGTACTAGTTACATAAAGTTAAACAGAATACACATGCCAATGAAAAGACGGAGACTTTCAGACCCAAGTACTTGAAAATAAAGTTATCCTCTGATAGTTAAATATATAAAATGCATTCAAAGGAGGATAGTAGTTACTATATATAGTAGCAACCTCTAAAACTATGTGCAAATATGTGAAATGACTTTTAGACACAACCTAAACATGACTGCAGTATAATCCTGGGGAGGAAAAAATTGGAATGTGAGGGTAATTAATAGCTGACATTAGTTACATTCATTAACCTGTTTATTCATGATGACTATGAAGAAGGTAAGGTACCCCTTTGTACTCAATTACAAAAGAGCAGACAAAGGCCCTGAGAGGTTATGTCATGTTCCCATGATCACATGCTAGTGAGCCCATGCTCTTAGCTACTTCCTGCTCTCTCTTTGCTGAAACGAAGCAACAAAACTGCACTACCTGAAAGAGGGAGGTGCCCAGCAACTCAAGAGGCCAGAGCAACAGCATATCTCCTGTCAGGCCCAGGGAGAGAGGACCTGGCCAGCAGAACTGATCCCTCTGATTCCTTGGCAGGTGTGTATGTGGCAAAGATAGGTCCACCTCACTATCCCAACCCGAGGAAACCATCCATCAAGATTTTTTTCAACAAACTCTCTTGCTTTGGTTCCAGGGCCCACTGAAGTCTTATTGTGACTTTCTTGGCAAAGGAAGACCCTGGCTGAGGCACACAAATCTTCTAGTCCACTTGAAAGTTAGTGCTGTCACTGTAAATAAGTAAACTGGTATCTGGTTTACGTTTCCTAAATTTCTTAAGTGGGCTTAGATTCCCTCTGAGCTTTCTCATCTCTGGGTAAAGAGCAGAAACAGGACTTCTAGTACTTCAGACTTTGGAAGAAAGTCCTGGACTAGGATGACGCTATTAAGGCTGTATTTTCACAGGAAGTTGCACAAACACTCTGAGAGGCTGAGCCTGAGCGGTCAATTGGATCCTCTCAATTCTCTTTGTCTCTCACAGCAGTAAGTTGAGCCAAGAAAAAAACACTGTAATAAATACGTGAGAAGAATCTCTAAGCTTGTTGTAGAGCACCTATAAGGAAAGTTACCAAGATGAAATCTTTATTCATTCAATTTAACCCAATTATTTATTCTAAGAACATTCTTCCAGAGAGTTCTCTGGAGTATTTCATATGAATCACTCCCTCCAAACAGTAAGAAAGCAAATGATTTTTAAAAACAAACCTCAGAACCACAATGTACCAGCAAGATACAGGCATTCCATTAAGACCAGGTGTGCTGAGTATAAAAATTACCAACCTGAACAGAGGTAGACCAAAATGGAAAAAGAAATTAGCGAAGCCATGTAAACATTCTCCATGCAAGATGTATTGCAGTATCCTGAATTTTATACAAAGAATCCACAAAAATGACTCCTGCCTCAAGAGAACGCCCACCCAAGCTACCTGGTCACTCACCGATTCATCGATTCATTCAAACCACGTTTTTGTACAACTCTGAGCCTTCCCCACTCTATAATTAACTCTACAGTGCTCCTCCACTGTATCTGATTCTACTCAGAACACTCTTCCCCACTCTGCCTCGCTAGCTACCTCACTTCAGTCAATGTTCCTTAGAAAAGACACTTCCCCAACCACCATCTGTAAAAGACCACCCCCATCACTCTCTAGCACATTATCCTACAGTATTTTCCTGCAGAGCACATATCACTAATATATTTGTTTACTGTCTCATCTCCCTTTGGTAGAAGGTGCTCCATGAGCACAGGAATTTTGTACTTTGCTCCCTGTAGTATCTATACAATTTAGACCAGTGCCTGAAAAGAGAATACAACCTGAATAAAATATCTGTAATTCAAATAGGAAAGGGAGGCCTAAACTGACAGACCTCATAAACGGAGCAATGTGGCAGCATAAGGAATCAACAAACTCAGCCTGGGAGAGGCCAAACACTTCTTGGAGGAAGAGATGCAGGACAGGGTTGTGAAGGGAAGGTGGGATCTGGGTTATTCCAGGTGTTTCAGGCAGCATGTGGAAAGGCACAGATCATAACGGAACCTCACACACGTGGGTAGCTATAACAAGGTGAATGGTGAAAGGGACAAAAGATGAGGCTGAAACAGAAGGCAAGCAGATGTGCCAGGGCAAGGAGTCAGAATGCTTTTAAGCTGAGGAGCAGCATGATGGGATTTACATTTCAGAAGGTCTCTTTGGAGGCAGTAGGGGGTGGGGAGAAAGGCTGAATGAAGGCAAATCTGTAGTCAAGGAGAACATTTAGGAGGTTACTGCAGAAGTCTCTACTAGAACCAGTGATGCTAAAAATTAAGGCAGTGGTGTTGGCCTGGAGATAAAGCAGGTGTCTTGAGTGCACATGATAACTCCCACTTTTACAAAACTATCACTTCCTATGGAAAGTGCCTTTATTTTATTTTTTGTTAATTCTCACCGGAGGATACTTTTCCATTGATTTTTATAGAGAGTGGGAGGGGGAGAGACAGGGAGAGAGAATCATCGATGTGGAAGACATCGACTGGTTGCCCTCCCGCACATGTCCAGACTGGGGCTGGGAATGGAGCCTGGTGCCCTTGACTGGAATTGAATCCGAGGCCCTTCAGTCCACGGGCCAACACTTTATCCACTGAGCCAAACCGGCTAGAACTGGAAAGTGCCTTTAAAAAATAAAAGCAAAAGGAAATTTTTTTCCAGGCTCATATCTCCCCTCCCCCACACACGTGCTAAAAATTCCAGGTATAGCTGTATCCAGAAACTACACTATGTAACTAGACAGCCATTCATTCTGCTTTACCTCACAGTTCTGCTCTCCTGGGAATCAGCATCATTCCCACGGCATCCCTCAGCAGCTACAGGCTTAACTGAGCCTAGAGAAAGCAATCCCAGAGGAAAGTCCTGAGGTCCCAACACGACTAACTCCTAGTGGAGGGAGATGCTCTGATCTGCATGGCAGGCCTGAGATGAAAGCCTACTGCTGGAGCTGGAGATAGGGCCTCTCCAGCACAGGCGTAACACGGGAATGGGCCGTGGGTGAGGGCTGGTTCCTCAGAGAAAACTTGGGCACCATTACCACCCTATGGGGAATGGATGCCAGGCAGACAGCCATGAAGAGTCCCACCATCGCTTCCTTTTCATGAATGGATAAGGAATAACAACATTTGCAGTGGCTCCTTCCCATTCCCAAGCTGCTCCCTATCTAAAGGGGCCCAGCTGGAGGAATGGCAGCCCCAGGGCTCCACTCAGTCCCCAACACAGTCAACTTGCATTTCTCATCCTCACAACAGTCTGCAGAGGCTGAGAGCCATAACCTAATTTGCCCAGTGGTAACAAGGCGGTGCAGATAGGCATGCGAATCTTGGCATGGACCCTCTTACTGTAGTCATGCTGGTTAATAGACCAATTAGTAAAGAAGAGCTCAGAAATGATCATGTTTCTTCCCAATTCCAAGCCCTCGTGTCTTTGTATTTCCTGTAGGATGAAGTAAAATCTTTTCATGTCATCCAGTGAACCTGAGCCTTCTCCACCTCCTCCCCGACCTTGTCCCACTTTGTTTCCTGTGTCTAGCCATAGCTGAATGAATAATACATGTTCCCAGAGCACACTCTGAACTCCCAGGCTACAGTGCTTACTCCTGCTGATTCCTTCCATGAACCGGTTTACCACCCTCCTCCCATCTGATAATAAGCTGCTGTTTCCCCTTCTCCTTTCCTTTCCTCAGTTTTGAGCCAGGAATACCTTCCTTGACTTTTCCTCACACAAGTCTAGTTCAATGCCCCACTCAGAGATTCCCTTATCATCTTGTGTATCACCTTCTCATAGGACACACCATTTTATAATTATTTGGTATCTTATTCTTACCCTTGAACTGTAAAAGCTCCTTGAGGCTAATACTGTTTCTTTCAACTCTAGACCTAGCACAGATATGTGATACAGACTGGGGATTATGCTTACTAAGGGAATACTTTGAAGACCAAAATTTCACTTAATTGGTGACCTTTCAACCTTTCATAAATTCTTTTGCTCTTTGTTTTCTATTTATCTCATTTGTTTATTTTTCCTGCTTTTCTTTTGGATTAATTGAGTATTTCTTAGTATCCCATTTTATTTCCTCTGCAGGCTTTTTAGCTTTATTCTTTGTCCATGTTGTGTGTGTTTTTTATTGGTAATCTCTAGAAGTTATAATATACATCCTTAATGTATCACCCTGTACTCTTGAATTAATTTTATGCCATTTTATATATGTCAGAACTTGTAAAAGTTCTAATGTTAGAACTTACCAAAATATACTTCATTTACCCACCTCTTATATCTATATATGATATCAGCCCACAATACATTAAGCAACCATTTTTCAAAGAAATAAGAAACAAAAAGTCTATTGCTAGTATGTACCCCCATATTTACCTTTTCTAGCACTCTTTATTCCTTTGTGTACTAGTAGATCCAAGTCTCCATCTGGTATCATTTCCCTTCAGCCTAAGAAACTTTATTTACTATTCTTGTAGTGCAGGTCTATTGGTAATAAATTCTCTCAACTTTTTGTTGATCCTCTTTAAAGGATATTTTTGCTGAGATGTTGAATTCTAGTTCAGTGGGTACTTTTTCTTTCAGGACTTTAAATATGTCATCCCAGTGTCTTCTGGTTTGCATTTTTAATATGAAGGTGGAGATCATTTTTATTGATACTCCCCTTATATGTACTCTGTTCAGCTCACAGTCTCCCAGTAATTGTTCTCTGCCAAGCCTCAGTCCCCTGTGCATAAGCAGCTTTGTATTTGACCAAAGACTCAGTGGAATTCATAGGCAGATCTTTTGGGGGTTTCTACTCTTCATAGTGTCTTTCCCACTTCCTGCCCTCTAAACTCCAGCCCCGTAGCAGTTCTGAATTCTAATTTCTGTTTTCTTTGCCCAGCAAGACTGCTGCTGTCTCCTTGGGCTCTATGTCCTTGTGCCATGGACTGAAAAATGCTCCCAGGTAGAAATCTGGTTTGGATTTGGTGCTCATCTCATTTGTTTCCATGTGTCAGGATTCAAAACCCTGTGTAGTTTCTGTACAGTGTCTAAAAACAGCTGTTTAGTTTACTTTGCCCAGCAGTATGATTGTTTGTGGTAGGGATATAAGTCCCCCTTGTCCGTGGCTGTCAGCTGACAGTAACACCTATAGCAGCACTTCTCCCAATAGAACACTGCCAAGATTATGGAGTCATTCTTGGTTCCTCTCTTTCTCTGTCACATCCAAAGTGACAGCACGTATTGTTGGCTGTACCTTCAAACTACTAATCTAGAATCCAGCTACTTCTCAAAATCTCCAGTGCCACCAGCTGGGACGGTCCAGGCCAGGATGGGAACTATTGCAACAGTCTCCCAACACCTCCTTGCTTCTGCCCTGACTTTAAAGTCTCTTCTTCATATAGCACTCCTAGTGATTCCATTAAAGTGTAACTGAGAAAATGAACCTGGTCCAGTGGCATCTCATCTCTCTCAGGGTGTACGTCAGAGCCACTCCTGATTGGCCAGATTTTCCTCTGGATCTCTCCTGCTCCCTCCCCAGCTCTGCCCCCCACCAGTCTCCTACTTGTCCTCAACCAGCCCCCAGGCTCCAGCCTCAGGGCTGTGGCACTTGCTCCTCTATCCAAGACCCTCTCTTCCCAAGTATCGTCAAGCCTCCTTCCCACCCTTCCTTTAGGTCTAGGCTCAAAGTCCTCCCCCCGCCCCACACCCCCCGCCCTTTGTGAGGACGGCCTAACACCCTGCTTAAAATTGCAGCTTCCCTTCTAATCCAGTTGTTTTGTTCTCTAAAACTTACCACCATCTCACCTACCACATCCATTTTCCTATTTGTTTGCTGCCTGTCTCCCCTCTCTAGAATGTAAGCTTCATGAGAGCACGAGTTTGTGACTGTTTTGTTTACCATTGTCCTCATCCCTGTTGTGTTCCCAGGCACAGAATAAATGTTTGCTGGATGGGAGGGAGGGAGGGAGGGAGGGAGGGAGGAAAGAAGGAAAACTAACTCCTTTTCTGGGAGGTGGAGGGCAAATATAGACTATGGCAGGGAAAATGTGGAAATCTTATGAAACTTTATGCACTTACTTGGCACAGCGCACCCAGTGTGTATGTCGGCACAAGGAATATAAGAAGCGCTGGCGATACATGTTCCATACTTTGATGGATTTGTCTTCAGAAGCTGTAGCTAGATACTGCCCATCTGCAGAAAAGTCCACACTTCGAACTGGAGCTGTATGAGCTTTAAATTCAGAGGACTTCCCTCTCCTGGAAAGAAACAGTTCAATATTTACAACATTTGATTTAAGTATAATCAATAGCTAACCAGTATATAGACTCTGAAACATAAAACAGCTTAACTCTTGTAAAACTAACACCAGTATGAAAAGGTTGTGTTGTACTGTATTCACTCTTCATCAATACTGTTTCAAGCTGCTTTTGTCAACTGAGGTCACAACTGTTACTTAACAAGAGAGACCCTGGAAATGCATTTGCTCTTTATGTTTTCATTGGAAGCTAGGAAAATAATATTTTGAACAAATCTCTACTATGCCTTTTAAGTTCCTGCCATTCCACTGTTCCACTAAAAATAGCAATATATAGTTTAAAGAACCTGAACCCTCGAAAAGCTAATGATTGATGAAATGAATAGCACCAAGGCAATGTTTTAAAACTGGGGTCACAAGTCTGGGAAGGGGGAGATTTGCCTCCAACTTTCCTGTTTCCACCACCAGCAATGAGAACTAAGATCTGGGTGGATGTAAGGCCTGGCTGGCCTCAGGCCCAGTCTTACCTCAGAAGCAAAACAAAGAATAAATGGTAACAACATAGCACTTCTGTTCTCAACACCTTGAAATTTCAGGTGCTATTTTTTTTTTCTTGGCTAGGGTATGAAAAACGGATGGAGAAAATAACACGTGGCATTTAAGAAGCAGGAAAAAAATGTTAAAACAGCTCAGAGCAGGCGAGTAGATAGCACTGGAGTTACAAGGTGACATTTGGGAAATACTACTCTGTGCCGGTGTTCCGAAGTTTCCGAGGCACTTTCACTTTACACCACATCCAGACTTAGTCATTTTCCCATTATAAAGTCATATCTATACAGGTGATACCTTAGAAGGATAATCACCATAACTGTTTGTGAAAGATCAGGAACAGAATTTGCAGAAGTCTGGAAGTCACATTCAGTGCCACCCACTGCCTCTCCTCCCACACCCAGTAGGTCCACATACCTACTGAGTGATAGTGCTATCACTGTCACTGCCCAAGTATCTTTTGAATCCCTCCTCCTCTTTCGGTCCCAGCTATACTTGCTTTAAGGTTGATATGCCCTCAATATCCTTCACCTTGATTATTGCAAAAGCCTCTTAGCTGGTCTCCCTGCTCTAATTTTTTATCCCCCTCCAGTCACCTACACACTGTACTTACTACCTTGTTAACTCCAAGCATGTACTAGTAGATCCCAGTGTCAATGTGTCACTGGCCACCCTCCAGAAAAAGGCACAGCACTCAAGGTCTTTGGCAGACATCCTGCCACTGCTCTGAACTTTGTATTCTGAGAACAGCCACAGTGCTGAATACACACCTGAAATCACTGCTTTCTCAGCCTGAACTACTTCCCCACCCCAGACCTCCTGGACCAGCCGGACAGGATGAATTGCCCCATCTCCTCCATCTATTTTGCTTATTACATTATGTAGCATTTTTTTTTAATAGACCTGTTTCTCTCCTATTAAGCAGTAAGTTTTTTGAGGATAGGAATGATGGTTTATTCATCTCTATAAGACCAGAATCTAGCGCAATGTCAGACACATGAAAAGAGCTCAATGTGTTTTGTTGAATTCCACTGCAAAGAGGCAATACTTAAAGGTCCTTAGATCCATCCTGGCTTATACTTCTAGTGGCCTAGGTGACTGTCATGATTCTACAGCAGGAATAACTAAAATCAGTATTTAAAAAGATAGGAGGTAGCATTCAGGGACTAGTCCAGTGAGGTTTCAGAGAAAGTTTGTTGAGTAGAGGTCAGAATACAGTTGGGGCTCAATTCAGGTATAAGACTCAGAGAAAAACAAAGAAAAGCCTTGACATCTGCTATGACCAGGAAGCCAAGAGACAGCCAGTATCATCAAAATCGGCCCTGCCCTTTAGTTCTACACTGTGCACTCCAGCAGGCTAGCCTGCTTGCCTTCTTTCTAAAGGCCCTCCTCTCAGTGTAGGCTGGCCTTGCCTGTATCTGGTCTCAACAGGAAGCATGTTTGAAAAAAATCCACGAGATAAGAGCGCCTTGTTTATTGTGCCAGTGCTCAAGTGGTTTCTAGTTCCTTACCTTGCCTTAACGTAGACACTCTGCCTCCTACATACTTACCTGTCCTTTCTGCCCACATTCCCTTGACTGTCTACCATGACAAACTCCAGGCCAGACCTGCTTCCACTATTATTTTTTAGCCTCCCAGTCACCTGAAGTTGTCTGCCTGAAAATATGGCTGCCCACAATTTCTCTCATCTCTGAACACACACGCCACTCCTCCCCACAGGAGGTGGAATCTGCTGATTTGTCCACCCTTTGAATCTGGGCTGATGTGAATTACTTCGACCAACAGAATGGGGCAGAAGTGACACTGTGCAAGTTTCAGGCCTGGCCCTTACAAGGTCTAGCAGCTTCTGCTTTACTATCCTACCATGCTATACAGAAGTCCCTATCCTGTCATGGAGAGGGCATATGGAGGACCAAGGTGCCCCAGCCAATAACCAGCACCAAGGCCCTTGGCCTACGAGCGAGGTGTTGTATCTGCCAGCCCTACTGTCAGCTTAGTGAAGCTGCAAAAGTAATAGCCAACCTCGCTACTAGCAACCCCAAATGGGGCAGAAGAATCATCCGGACAACCCATAAAATTGTGAGAAATGATAGTTACTGTATTTAGCTACTATGTTTTGAATACTGTTATGCAGCAACAGAGAACTTGATGCAAGAGTTCCCTTCCCATTGCCATGATCCGCTATTGCCCTGGCCCCACTGTGATTTAAAAAGAGGAACAAGAAATAGCTACACAAGCATAATCATTGTACTTAGATTAGTCAGTGCAGATTAATGATGCAGTGTGCTTTTAGCTCAGGTACCCCTCTATGGTTTGTTCACTGAGGTTACCTTGAGTTAGTAATGGGTAACTGAGGCTGTGTTGTGCTGGTTCTCAATTTCCAAAATTAAGGATTTTAGAAAATGCTTCCCTTTTAAACCACAAACCAGTCTCTCTCCCTTACAATTTCCCTCTATATTGTCATCCACAGTGTCATTATAACATGTCATTTCTCATCAAGAGTTTTTGCTGCTATCAGGATAATATTCAGATTTCTGAGCATGGAGTTTCCATTGGGTGGTGGACGGGAAATGCCCTGTGAACTTTCTTTCATTTGGGAGTGCCTGTTCAGGCACAAACCAACAATCAAATCCTGCCACAATAGTCAGAAAATGCTCAATTCTTACTTTCTGAAGTATTTACAGGGGGAAATGATGTGATGTGTGGGATTTGTTCTAAAAATACTATAGCAAAAAAAAAAAAGGGGGGGGTGGAGGGTGGGGATAGATGAAATAAAGTTGACTGAATATTGATAACTGTTGAATCTGATCCATGATTATGGGTTTAGGGGTCTTTGTGCTATTGTTTCTCTTTTCAAGTATGTCTGAAAAAAATGCATAATTAAGACTTTAAAACTTTAAAAAAATTCATGGCTTAATAATAATTGCTTAAAATATCAACTAAGGTTTGAAAAGTCTCTTACAGAGAGGTTTGTTATAATGGGATAGGACCTTAAAACAAAAGAATGACTTACACTTTCGTAGGAAATTTTAACAAGAACATTCTGGAGCCTAATAATGAATGATATGAATCAAAGAACAGTTCTGGCCCAAGGGTTTTTAATGAGGATCCAAAGGTCCCTAAAGATCCATGAAGGGGCTTTTAGGAGGTTAATAACCTGTACAATTTTTGGTTATACATGCCAATGTGTATCTCTCTGGGGAGATAGTCCAAAGCTTACATGAAATTTACTAAGGGATTGATAACTACCCCCCCCCCCCCATAACTTAATACATATTAAGCATATTTTCATGGTTAGAAATAGTTTTCAAATAGAAGACCTAATTATGAGTTAAAGATGAGAAAAAAAGCGCTTTGAAGCAGTCTGACTTGACAGCTCGGGTGTGACTCGGACTGAGTACAGGTAACCGGGAGTCTGTCGGGCCCGAGAGGTGCACCAGGAGCAGCCGGGGCCAGCTTTCCTTCACATTTCTAAATCCAGAGCATACCAGGTATTTGTTTCCTTACTTATCAGGAATCCAGAGTCTAACCGTTCTGTCTCGTGAAGCAGACGCCAGTAAGTTTCCAAGTGGAGAAAACTGCACGCTGGTTATAACGTCCTTGTGACCCACGTATCTGAAAGCTCTAGCTTGTGGCTTGAAATTCCATAGCATGAGAAATGTATCCCAAGAAGCAGTACCTATCAAGAAACAGAAGAATAAAAACACTGTTTGTTAAAACGTAACACGTAGGCATGTCTCGTTACAATGGGCAGCGTATCTAATAACAAGATGTCCAGGTAATAGAGGGGCTGAAGGTTGAAAGGCTGACCAGGTAACGGCAAAAATATTTTTAACAGAAACGGAAAGCTATGCCATGAATATGCAAGTGTGGCTGTGTCCCTGCCCCTGTGTTGGGTTAGAGCTCAATGACTATTTACTAGAAAAACGCAGCACAGCATAGCAGAGAAAACAGCACAGCATAACAGAGAACACAGGACTAGGAGTCAGTGCTGTCTCCAACTCCCAGGGTTACTGATGAAGGTTACTTAACCTCTCTGTCATGAGGACTGAATGGTTTTCTGGAGAGGGCTGGATGAGATGATTCTTTTAAAACTGTTTTGGTTTTTGTGTGTGTGTGTGGAAATAATTTCACATTTATAAAAAGTTACAAGAATATAAAGAACATTAAATACAACTACCAGATCCACCTCTTGTTAATATTTTGACACATGCTATATAATAAAAGCCTAATATGCTAAGTGTCCAGTCCTCCGGTCTGAGGTTCAACCAATCAAAGTGTAATATGCTAATGATATGCTAAGGCCGCTCAACGGCTTGCTATTATGTGCACTGACCACCAGGGGGTATATGCTCCCACTGGTAGGTTAGCTTGCTGCTGGGGTCCGGCCAATTGGGACTGAGTGAGACGGGCCGGACACACCCTGGAGCCCTCCCGTGGTCCCTCCCCAGCTGGCCAACCTCCTGCATCCCTCCCCAGCCCCAATTGTGCACCGGTGGGGTCCCTCGGCCTGGCCTTCGCCCTCTCACAATCCGGGACCCCTCGGGGGATGTCAGAGAGCTGGTTTCAGCCCAATCCCGCAGGCCAGGCTGAGGGACCCCACTGGCGCACGAATTCATGCACTGGGCCTCTAGTTTCGTTTATAATTTGTTTATGTTCTCTCTCTCTCTCTCTCTCTCTCTCTCCTCAAGTATGCACACAAATACAGGTTTTTCCCCCAAACCATTTGGGAGTAAGTATATACATCATCATGGCACTTTGATTCCTAAATACTTCAGTGTGTTTTTCTAAGAATAAGGGTATTCTCTTACATAGCACAGTTATCAACTTCAGGAAATTTATTATTGACAATACTTTAATTTACCAACTATATTCCAATTTTGTCAGTTGACCCACTAATGTCTTTTTTTTCCCTCCCATCACCATTTATACCCTCTATGGCAGTGGTTCTCAACCTGTGGGTCGCGACCCCTTTGGCGGACGAACGACCCTTTCACAGGCGTCGCCTAAGACCATCCTGCATATCAGATACTTACATTACGATTCATAACAGTAGCAACATTACAGTTATGAAGTAGCAACGAAAATAATTTTATGGTTGGGGGTCACAACATGAGGAACTGTATTTAAAGGGCCAGAAGGTTGAGAA
>NW_005372006.1:345602-367067 GCF_000412655.1 Myotis brandtii | reverse complement strand
ACCAGGTGAGGATATGTATAGAGAGAGGAAGGGAGGTAGGGACAGAAAGAGAGAGACATTGATGTGAAAGAGAAACATTGATCAGTCACCTCCCATGAGCACTTTAACCGGAGATAAAACCTGCAACCTAGATATGTGCCCTGACCAGGAATTGAACCCGCTACCTTTTGGTACATGGGACGACTCTCCAACCAACTGAGCCACCCAACCAGGGCCCTTAATGTCTTTTATAGCTAGACAAGATTAAGTTTAAAGTCTCTTTCTGCTCTGTTAGTTTATGACATTCTACTATTAATAAAAGAATTATGTGTCAGACATTACCTTACGGCTTTAGGAAAAGGAAAACAAATGCAATCAATGGTGGAACTAGATGCCTTAGACAAAGAATGCACAAATAGTCTTGGCCGGGTGGCTCAGTTGGCTGGAGCATCGTCTTGTGCACCAAGAAACAGTTGGGGTTCAATTCCAAGTCAGGGTACATACCTAGATTGTGGGTTTGATCCCTAATGTGGGTGAGTAAGGGAGGCAACCAATCGATATTCCTCTCACATCGATGTTTCTCCTTCTCTCTCTAAAATTAATAAAAACATATCATTGGGTGAGGATTTAAAAAAAAAAAAAAGAAGGAACAAATAAACAAATGAAAGTTTGGTCTAACTCTTGGCCCCAAACTAAATTTTACATATACATGTAACCCCCAAATAGCCCCAATAATCGCAACCAGCTCAGTGAGAATCATTCAGTCTAGACTGTAGAATGCTTAGAAAAAATGCAACTTTATAAAATTTAGATGCAATTAATATGGTGCAGGTGGAATATATAAAGTCACTAAAAACCTTCTAAATTCTTTAGCTGCAGATAAAATTCATTTGGGCTTACTTAGCCTATGCATTGCTTTCATGTAAGACATAAAATAATTAAAGTGACTTTTTAAGTTTCAAACTGTAATGCTGTCTACTATTCCCTTTTTAAAAAGTACAAAGAGTTGATGTTCCACCACAGCTCATCAAATTATTAAATATTTATATCAGGGTCTGAATTATCTGAGGCAAATGTAGACAAAATAGGGAAAACAATGACTTATCATATGCTTTATACTTAGGGCCCTATTTGAGTTCTAGTGTATTATGTTGCAAATAAGATTTACAAAAGGAAAATAGGACACAATCCTCAAGGAATCACAATACTGTAGGGGAGAAAGTTCATTAGTAATATCATACATGTTCAAAGGACTTTTATATATTATTCAGTCTTAATATTACAATGGGTGGGTAGTGGTCCTTTCCAAGGAAAGGACACATGAGCAGACATTTGAGTGAAAGGAGGTGTGATCTGGGCTAAGAAATGGAGAAAGAGCACACTGGGCAGAAGACACCCCACGTGTAAGGGCCTGATACAATAATGCACTTGAAGACCAAGGAGCAGTAAGGAGGCCAGGGTGTCCACAATGGAGGGGAGGAAAAGAGAACACTGAGATGGAAGCAGAGAAGCAAGCAAGATGCCAGCCAAGGAGCCATGGTAACAGGTGTACTATTATATTTGTCCTAAGTGCAAGGGGAAACCATTGAAGGATTTTAAGCAGAGAGATCTCATGAACTGATCTAAGAAAATTGCCTCTCTGACAATGAGAAAAAGATGGTCTTTTCAAAAAAATAGTGTTGGGTCAACTGGATATATATATTTTTAAGTAACTTGACTCCTACATTTTATGCTATCCATATGGCAAAAAAAAAAATCATTTAAATGTGATTTAAATGTGATAGGTAAAACAATAAGCTTTTAGATAAGAACATAGGAGAGTATTTCCATGGCCGTTGTGATAGTCAATTACTTAAACAGGACATGAAAATTACTAAATTACTAAAGGAAAAGAATAATAATTGGTACTACACTAAATTAAGAAATTTTGCTCATGGAAGAATACCACTAAGTAACTGAAAAAGCAGGCCACAGAGTGGAAGAAGATATTTACAATACATACAGGCAACATCTAACAAAGAATCTATAAAGATTCCTACAAATCAATTAGAAAAGGCAGGAAAACAGGCAAACAGCTTAAATAGGCATTTCATTAAAGAAGATATCCAAATGGCCAATAAACATAAAAAGGTACTCAATTCCATTAGTCACCAGAAAAAAATGCAAATTAAAACCCCAATGAGATATTACTACACACTCATCAGAATGGCTATAATAATAAAAAAAAAGCAATACCAAATCTTGGTGAGGATGTGACAATTGGAACTCTCATATAATGCTGATGGTTATAACCACTTAGAAAAATTGTTTTTGAGATATCTACTAAAGCTGAATATACACTTACCATCTGATTAAGCAATTCCACTCCTAGGTACATACCTGACAGAAACGCTTATATAATACTAGTGGCCCAGTGCACGGATTCGTGCACACTGAAAGGAAATTAATTAGAAGATGGCCTGTGGGGCGGGACTAGGCAAGACGGGCCCGGACACGCCCTAGAGCCAACCTCCAGTGGTCCCTCCCCAGCCGCAGTACCTGGGGCAGTATCTGGGGCAGCACCGTGGCTCGAAGGGCATCTGTGGTCACCGCATCTCAGCAGTAAACCAGAATCAGGGCCGACAGTGCCCCAGCAACAACGTAACCCACAGGCAAAGGTGGAATCACGTGACCCCGCAAAGAATCAGGATCCCTCCTCTGGTTCCAGGGTGCGTTACCCGAGAATAGCTGCTGCCAAGTCACTGCAGCTCAGCAGCTCCTGTGTTAAGCATCTGCCCCCTAGCGGTCAGTGCACGTCATACCTACTGGCCCGTCGGACGATCAGGCGGTCGCTTAGCCTTTTATATGTATAGAAGATACGTTTAGCAAAAGACGTACAATAATGTTTGTGGCAGTACTATTAAAAATAGACCAAAACTAGAAACTCAAATATCCATCAAAGTAAAATGGATATATAAATTGTGATACATTGACACTATGTACCTACTGTGTAATTAAAGTTCATTTATATAAAGTTCAAGAAGTAGTAAACTGATCTATGGAGTCAGAAGTCCGCATAGAGATTATTTGAGTGGCAGGAAGGGAGGACAGTAGCTGGAAGGGAACAAAATGGGGGCCTCTGAGGATACAGTAATCTTGTGTCTCTTCTCTGGGTGTTGCTATTGCAATAATCGTGTCAGGGGAAAGCAGTGGTCTGGATTAGAGACCGTGGAAGGGGAAGGTACATGGTCAAGGTGGAGCCTATGAGGCTTGCTAATGGATTAGATGTGAGGGAGAAGCAAAGAGAAGCAGCAAAGATACCAGGCTTCTGGCCTGGCCACCCAGGTAAATTTCAGAGCCATTTAATGAGATTGGAAAGACCAGAAGAGGAAAAGGTTGAGAGTGAGGCAGAATGAAGTGGAGAATCAAGAGTTCTTTTTAGAATATAAAGTTTAAGATGCCCATTTGACCTAAAAGTTGAAATGCCGAGTAGGGTGTTGGACATACTCACCTGGAGCTCAGGAAGAGGTTTTAAGTGTACAGTGTGGTGGTTTAAAAAGAAAATGATAGAACTCAACTTGTGACTGAAATCCAGGCTTACCAGCTGTGTGCCCTTGAATAAGCTATCCAAACTTTCTATGACTGGGACACTCATCTGCAAACTGAAGTATTGAAAGTATCAAGTGAAATAACACTTGGAATTCATACCTGGCACATAGAAAACAGTCTAATGTGGCCATGATTACTAGAGTTTTTGTTGCTGTTAGCAGCAGCAGCGGTCTAGATAACACATTAAACACTGGGGCCTGAGTGGGATCACCCAGGAAGTGAGTATAGGTAAGAAGAGGGTGAAGGTACTCACCCTTCAGAGAAGAAAGACCAAAGGTTGGAGCCATAAATGAAGTAGGAGGAAGCGAGGAGATTGTGGTGTCCAGAGGTTCAGGAAGTATTCCAAGAGGGTGATGAGCTGTGTCAAATGCTGCCAAGAGATTTATTAAGATCAGGCCTGGACAAGACCATCTACATAATGTGGGGCCTACTGTAAAATGTAAATGGAAGAGGGGCTTTGTCAAAAGAGGAAAAGGGCAACTGACCTAGAGTGGACACTAAAACATAACTTTAGAGTTGATGGCACATACCCACATTAAAGCAATACTTGCTATTATTAGCAATGAGGCCTGCTAAAGAGAAGTGACAGAGAGCAGGATGAACAAATAGTTTAAAGGACAGAGACAACCTAACCTTAGGGTAAGGTGGCATTCCAGGGGCCTACTAATTATAAAACACCAGAAGCATAGATGTCCCAATTACAACTGCATGGCCCAGGGTAGACTCTACCTTTTTTTTTTTTTTGAAAATTTTAGAAAAACAGAAAAGTAGACCAAAAATCTCTAAAAACCCGATGAATGCATTTTTATTAAAAACTGTGAAAACTAACACTGAATTTTCCTCCTTACTTCCTTAATCTCTTCCCACCAAACCCTAATACCATGATAATGAAAGGTGTTTGATTACCAATGTCAATGCTGTATAGTGCCAACTTGGAATTTGCTTTCATACATTTCCATTGAGCAACACCCTATATAAACATTACCACGTAATTTAAAATGTCAAAGCATACAATTCGTCATCTGGCTGGCCTATTTCAAGATAAAATGTCAAAGGGGGAAGTTAAGAGAAAAGGTTAACTACCCATTTTAAAAAAACATTTATTGTCAGAATGAAGTAATTCATTGTTTCAAGACATCTCCATTACTGTGGGAGGACAAAAGAAAGAACAAAACAATGTTCAACTAGGCTCTGGAGATAGCACAAGGAACATACTAATGGAGAACATGTTTGCTCTTCATAATGTCAAAAAGCCAACAGTTATTGTGTTGCCCTAAGTAGTAATAACTTTCTGTAGTCAACACAAGCTCTCTTACTTGTTAATTTAACCAAAATCAACTACTTAGAGATCTGCTCTGTCAAGAATACTACCAGTATTTTCTGAAAAGAAATGGTACTGTCTCCCATTTTTGGATTTGTAGTTAAATTATCTTTTCAATTGTAAATACATTTACATGGTACAGAATTCTAATATTACTAAAAAGTATTTATCAAAATCTCCTTCCAGCCCTTGGCCCCTGATTCCTTTCCTAGAGACAACCAGTGTTAACCATTTTCTTGAGTATCTTCCTACATGCTTAAACAAATGTGTGTTAATTCACATGTATTCCTTATACAAATAGCAGCATGCTACTCCGGCCATTCTGCATTTGGCCTCTCCATCCTCCAGTTGTCCAGCCTGCTTAATATCCAGTACACTAGAGGCCCGGTGCACAAAATTCATGCACAGGTAGGGTCCCTGGGGCCTTCCTTCCCCAAGCTGCCGACTGCTGGCTGGGGCCTCCCTTCATTCCATGCCACCCCCCGGTGGTCAGCATATGGTGGTCAGCATACATCATAGCAAGTGATCGAACTCCCGATCTCCCAGTCGAACCTCCAAGGGGACACTTTGCACATTAGCCTTTTATATATATATAGATTGGAGATTATGCTTTATTAGTACATAGAGCTGCCTTATTCTCCCCACCCCATTTTTGATAAATTTTTATTTTGACAATTTCAAGCTTACAATACAATTACAATGTAGCACAAGAAATTTATATAATGTTATTAACCAATGTACCTCAATACATTTAATAAAAACATCCTTATATTCTCTACTTTAGATTTTGCTCTTGTTGACATTTTGTCCATTTGTTTTATCATTCTCTCTATATATAAACACTTTTATACATGCACTAGTGGCCGGTGCACGAAATTCGTGCACATTAAAAGGGAATTAATTAGAGGAAATAGTTTAATATTGCTATTTGCCCTTTCTCTATAATAGAAGTGCCAGAGATGAAAGAAAATTAGTAAAATGTATATGAAAACCTTCCTCCATGTCAGAGTCTGGGGCGCATAACAGGACCCAGAGTCAAGTCCCCGCCCACCCATGTGTGCCTCGAAATCGCGCGAGACCCAGACCCGGCCAGCCCCACCCCCATTGGGCTAGATCTAGACCCGGCCGGTCCCACCCTTGTCAAGCCCCACCAGGCAGGGTCGCAGCCTCAGATCCCCTGGCCCGGTGCTGGGTGGGGGACGCAGCCTGAGGTCCCCTGTCAAGCCCCACCAGGTGGGGGGCATGGCCTGAGGTCCCCTGGCCTGGCACTGGGGCTGGGGGCATGCCTTGAGGTCCCCCATCAAGCCCCGCTGGGTGGGGGACGCAGCCTGAGGTACCCCCCGTCAAGCCCTGCTGGGTGGAGGGGTACAGCCTCAGATCCCTGCTGATTGCTCGTTAAGGCTCATACGGAAACTCGGGCTCTGCTGTGGGTGCAGCCATCTTGTGTTACAGAAACCCTGCCTCTGCTGTGGGAGCCGCCATCTTTATGATGAAGTGACAGTCAATTTGCACATTCCCTGTTTATTATATAGGATATTTTTCCTTAGCTAACTGGAACATTAGAAACATTTTTTTACCACCACATACATCAGTATGTATTTCCTAAGAACAAAGACATTAACTGACATAAACCATAGTACAATTAACAAATTGTCAGTAAATTAAGTACTATTTAATATGTTTTTATTATCCATAGTCTATATATGGATTTGCCAATTACAGCGATTTTCCCGCCCATCATGTAAGCCAGGATATGCATTGCATTAACTTCCATGAATGTTTAGTCTCCTGTGAATTAGAAAGATTTCCTAGGTCATTCTTTGTCTTTATTGACCTTGATACTCTTGAAGATTAGACCTGTTATTTTTGTAATATGTTTAACAATTTTTTCCCCTGTTGTTACCTTGTGGGTCAGATTCACGATATATTTTTTAATAAGAAATCCACGAAGTTTATGTTGTTCTCTTATCAGTGCATCATATTAGGATGCATGTGATATCTCTCTGTCCCAATATGGATGAGATTCACTTTAATCACTTGGTTTAGGTGAGCTTTTCCTTATAAAGTTAATAATTAATAAGTAGTTTGTGGGGACATACTTTAAGACTATATAAATATCCTCTTCCTCAACAAACTTATCACACACTAATTTTAGTATCCTTTAATAATTTTCCAACCCATCATTATTTCTATAATTTACTAATTAGTAATTATTTAATGAACTAATATTTAATTTCTTAATTTGTTATTATAAGGTAAAACCTTTCCTTATCCATTTATCTATTTATTCATTTATTTATATCGGTGTGAACTCAAGATTATTTTACTGGGGTTGTAATCCATCCTTATTAACATTTATTTTTACTCTTATATAGTTCCATATTTGGCTAGTAAGCGCCCTTAAAGCTGACCTTCTGATATAAATTCATCATTCTTTGAGTATTTCCTTATTTCTACAATTACACAATGTTCCAAGATGCATTTTCCCTGCCCCAACCCTAGAATTCGCCTTTTCCCCCAAGATGCTCTGATGCCTATTAGTGGAGAATGACATTTAGAAACCAAGATCTGAGGATTATGTTTGCTTATTGCTACCAGTGTGTCAGAGAACAGAGCTAAGAAATAAGATATAAATGGAAGTTTCAGTGGGCAGAACTAAGAAATTAGATAGAAATAGAAGGCTGTACTATCTTCTATATATATAAAAGTCTAATATGCAAATAGACCGAACGGTGGAACAACCAACCAGTCGCTATGACATGTGCTGACCACCAGGGGGTGCGCACGGAACATGGCAGGTTTTGGCAGCAGGTGGCAGAGCGTGGAACATGGAGGGCATCGGCCGAGGCAGGATGGTGGAGCAGGTGAGCAGGGGCACCAGAACAAGGCGGGGCACCAGTCGCTGTCATTGGAGCAAGCCTCTGGTGGTTACTGAAAATTCTTTGCTCCTGCTCACCGCGGTCCCACCAGGTGCTCGCACCTGTTGCCAGCACCGGCCCTGCTCACACCCACTGCTGGCACTGGAGCCACCATTTGCACCCACTGCTGGTGCCCGGCACTGGCCCAGATCGCTCAGCGCTGTCAGCAGGTGCAAGCGGCGGCTGCTGGCCCCAATAGCCCCTCAAGGTTTTTCCACCTCCCCCTGCTCCTGAGGGGCGATTGGGGCTGGCAGCCACCGCTCACACCCTCAGCCGGTGCCCACCTGTTGCTGGCGCCGGCCCTAATCGCTCCGCGCCATCAGCAAGTGCAAGCAGGGTCAGCACTGTCAGCATGTGGGAGCGACAGCAGCGGGAGCGGGGCTGCCGGCAGGCAGGGGACCAGGGACCGCAGTGGGAGGGGCCCGGTGGAGGCACAGAGGATGGGTCGAGACCGGCCCCTATGCCCACCATAGCCTCGCGGCCCACAGTTCCTTTCAAGGTGCACGAATTCGTGCACTGGGACCCTAGTGTAAATATAAAAATATTAAAAACCATGAGTTCATAATCATAACTCCAATTCCAACCTAAAACTACAGAATACATTCTAGCCCCACTTCTTTTCATAACTCTTCCCCCACAAAAAAACTTGGCTCTCATTATGCTCAATATATTTTATTCAAATCTAGAATACACAAATAGTAGGGTGATCATCACTAACCCACACCTCTGCAAATAGCACTCTCACTATCGGTAGTTCAGAATTCAGTTTTGCTCCTTTCTGGTCTTGTCAGACTTGGTTTTATTCTTTGAGAGTGGATCTACTTCAGTTTTGAATATAGGTTTAGGGCATGCCTTTTATATCAGGTGTGGTCCTGATTCCTAAGGCTTGGCCTCCTTGGTGTCTCCACCACATGTCTGCGGTGCTTGACCAGATTTCCCCAGTTTGTCTCAGCCAGAGATACAGGGACACCCAGCCCTGCATGGTCACTGGAATCATCAATCCACTCCCAGCCCAGCATTAAGCAATCTTTGCTAAACTTCACAGATTCTCAACCTACACAAAACCTCAGCCAAAACTATAACAATCCCCCACAGACTTCTGTGGCTGCTTACCTGACTCAGCAAGAACATCTCAGGTATCCTGCCACACAAAGGTCACCCCATCAGCCAGAACTATACCTCTGCTGCCTCAGTGCAGCCAGGCTCTCACTGCTTAGGTGCTACCTCTCTGCTGTGTAACAGGTGGAGTGCCCTAGGAAAAAGGCCCAGTGATGGGGGACTCACTTTTCCTTCTTGAAATGACCAGTTTTGTACTCTTTGTTGCTCTGAAAACAGCTGTCTCATATACTTCGTCTTATTTCACAGTTGTTTTCAGCTGGAGGGCAAGTTTGGTAATTAATTACTCTGTCATAGCTCGAGGCAGGTCTGCCTTATTCTTTTTAACAACTGCATAGTATTTTACTGTGCACCTTAATTTAACCAGTCTAGGCCAGTGGTCGGCAAACTCATTAGTCAACAGAGCCAAATATCAACAGTACAACGATTGAAATTTCTTTTGAGAGCCAAATTTTTTAAACTTAAACTATATAGGTAGGTACATTGTTATTAACTTAATTAGAGTACTCCTAAGGCTTAGGAAGAGCCACACTCAAGAGGCCAAAGAGCCGCATGTGGCTCTCGAGCCGCAGTTTGCCGACCGCTGGTCTAGGCTACTTAGGTTGTTTACAGTGCTTTTATAAACGATGCTGTGATGTACATGTGTCATTTCTGACATGTGCAAATATATCTTTGTGACAAATTCCCAAAAGAATTATTGATGGGTCAAAGAACAAACATTTTAGAATTTACTAAAAAGGTTTGTGTTCACAATATAGTAGTATCTTTCACAACTTTATAAATCAGGATTATATCCCCTCAAGTCTTCATCCCATATTCAAGGAACTCCTAATAATTCAATCACCTTCATATAGAATTCCTGAATTTTCAGTTATTTCAGAAGTCCCTCTCTATATTTTCTACCCTCATTATGCCCTGCTTTAAAAGCCACCTACCAGAATTAATGTCAGCTTTCTAGTTTGAAGCACCATGATTCTGTACTTTCTGTTCCATTTCCAGGCTCATGCTAGTCTTTGGGTCACAAAAGAGCCCCGGACTACCTTCTTCAGGGAAAAATAAACAAGGAAAACTATGAGAAGGAGTTTTCTGTAAATATTTTCAAAAAAAATAAAATAAAATGTAATCCCCAGGCTTACACATCTACAAACCTAGACAGAAGAGGGTTGCACAATAAAGAGACAATATTCTAATTGTAACTAAATAAACTTTACTACCCTAATACTTTCAGAAGTAGTTATTACTATCCTAGAACTGTATAATAGTATAATTAGATGAGGGCATAAACTTTAAAATTCTCTGCCCTGAATGAGGGAATAATTAGCATGTTTTCCTACTAGCTCACACTAAGTAATTAGCTTGCTAGCTTAAGCATGGTCTAAAAGCAGCTACAGACACTTTAAAAATAATCTTTAGTAATAATCAATCCGGAGAAATTTAATCTAACTTACTCAACCCCACATCTCCATGAGGACTGATAATCATATCAACACAAGCCTTTACTGAGTTGTTATTATGGCCAAGTACCTTTAAAGACTTCATAAGCATTCTTTTACTTAATCCTCACAACAGGGCTGGTAGATATAATTATCCCTCTTTAACAGATGAGGAAATGAGTCTTAGTGAGGTTAAGTAACTTGTCCAAGGTCACACAGAAGGAAAGTAGTAGAGCTCCATTTTGGAGCCTATCAGACTCCAAAGCCTGGGCATTTATTAATGTTTCTCATTTATCAGTGTTTCTCAAAGCGCTGGGGACTTACGGATTATCTCCATTAGAATTACTGGGGACCTGAAAATGCATACTTCTAGTTGTTTACATTCTTTGGGTATATATTATCAAAATTTGAGAAATACTGCACTCTGCTACAACCTCTCAGTGAGAACATAAGATTACTTTAGCACTTGGAGTAATTTTTAAAACTGTAACAATAAGAGAAGCTTCAACCAAGCACTACATGGTTGCCATCAACAACTATATTAGAAAAAGAATTTCTGGCAAACTTTTATTACGGTTTCATGATAAGAAAATAACTTAAAAATTCCAAATTTAATTCTGCTTCTTTTCAGTCAGAAACAGGGAAAATTAACTTATTTGTTACAATCATTTATTCTACAAACAACCCATGCACGTTAAACAGTGACTGAGTCAATGCAGGGTAACTCTGAAGGAAAAAAAGGGGGAAAACTGACAACTTCAATGTTAAAATTTTATAATTTTAAATGGAAACTTCTGAAGTGCAGCTCGGATTCTGAAAACTATGTGAAAATACTTCTAAACTCTTCTAATGTTTGTATACTTGAGCGTGCCCCCAGAGTCTGGCTCCAGACCAGGCTCAGCCAGGCCCTGCTGTTCATTTGCTCCACAGCTTCAGGAAAGTTACTGAACTCTCAGCTTCTGCATCCATAAAAAGGGATGATAACACTTCACAGATATTGCTTTCTCCCATCCCCTCTCCTCTCTCTCCTCTGATCACCTCTCAACCTAGCCTGTGAAACCCAGAAAAGGCTATCAAGAAGAAATTAATCATGTAAAATACAGTTAAGAAAATATTGTCAATAATATTGTATATAAATATCTAATCACTATGCTGTACACCTGAAACTAATATAACATTGTGTGTGAACTCTAATTTAAAGACAAAACTTTTTTTTTAAATCCATCATGCTTCATGTTGTTTTCTCCAATCATGACCAGAAGTTTAAGCCTTAAGCCCCGCTGGTCATCAATGATCATGTACTCTGACTGCCATAATGCTCTAGGTAGCTCCTTAGCTGAACTCAACACCATGCCTTCTCTCCTTCCCAAAAGTTACCACTAGACCCTCCTTGTCCTTAACTACTTAAACCTTAACCTTGCTTGGTGACACTAAGATTGCCGAAACCCTTTCAAGCAACAACTATTTTCTCTTTCACACCTCACTTACTGCAGGACAGTCTTCCTCTCCATTCCAACACTCAATATTATTAGTTCACTAGAGGCCTGATGCACAAAATTCATGCAAGGGGCTCCGAGGGCCGAGGCAGCAGCCCTGGCTCCGAAGGTCGTTCAGAAGGACGACCAGTCTAATTAGCATATTACACTTTTATTATTATAGGGAAGATTCAATAGATATCTCACCCCTATGACATGTAAGGCATTGTGGGTAGGTCAGGGGAAGTGCTAAGTAACAAAATAGCCAAAATCTGAGCTTATATTCACATGGAGAAGAGGAAAACAAACAAGCAAGTAGGAAGATAAAGTAGGAAGTCATAATGAGAATTTTGTGTGGGGCAGAATACTCACTTCAAATGGAGTGATCAGTGGCATTTTTAAGTGGGGCGTATGAAGGGTAAGAAGGAGCCAGTCAAGCAAAGAGTGAGATGGTGAAGAACATTTCAGACCAAGGGCATAATGAGGCTTTCTTTGCCTCCTCCATCATCTATTCTGTGCTCACACCCTGGATCTTGTTACCAGCAGAACCTGAACACATCCCATATCACCAACTGAAACTTGCCATACCTTCTGACAACTTGGCTTTTCTTAGAGGTCACTTGTTCACCTCATCCGAAGTCTCATCCATTGATCTATGTTCTCCATTAAGACTCTTTTTACCATCTTCGTTTAACTATCCAATTTACAATTCTCCTATTACACATACATTTAATCCCTTGACTACCCTGCCTTCCTTCAGACTAACCTGGCAAAATCCCAATCATTCTGCCTTTTTCTGAGACTATATCTGTGCCAGTGAGAAATGCTAGACACAACCTCAGACAGATTGGGAACACTGTAAATTCATGATCACTAATTTCATATGAACTTCTACACTGCCCCGTAGTGCTCAATAATGACTATTTGGTATCTTCTACATTCTCTTCAACATTTTTACCCTACTCTAGATCCTAGCTTTCATGATACCCTACTATAATGGCTTTCCCTCCTATCTTTCTGATTATTCCTTCTTAGATTTTGTTGTTATTTCCTCTTCTGATCTAAAGGTTGGAGATCTTCTGGACTCAGATATGGGCCATTTGCCCTCATTGCTCTATGTTCTTCCCAGGTGACTTTATCTTTTCCCATGACTTTAAATACCATCTGTATGCTAATAACTCCCAAATCTCTTTCTTTCCCAGACCACCTCTTTACTTTCAAGATCACCATTTTTGACTAAAACCACCATCATCTCCTGCTGAGATTACTATAACAGCTCTTAATTTCTCTGCTAATAGTTCAGTCTCCCCATGGTAGCCACAGTGATCTGATGTATAAATCAGATCATGTTATTCTCTTACTTAAAACTCTCAACGGCTTCCCACAACTCTCAGAAAAAAATCCTAAAAAATGGCCTCTTAGTTTCCTGAGGCTGCCATAACACATTACCAAAAATTTGGAGGCTTAAAACAACAAAAATTTATTCTCTCACAGTTCTAGAGACTGGAAGTCTAAAATCAAGGTGCTGGCAGTACCACACTCCCTCTAAAGCAGGGGTGGGAACGTCCAGCCCATGGGCCTCATAAGATGTGCGAAAACATTTGGTCTGGCCCTGCCAACACATTAGGGGTGAGTTAATTAAATGTTTGACCAAATACAGCAGGCTAGTTTTTTTTAAGTTGATAATTTTGCATGGCCTACAAATGATGTTATAAATATCCAAATGGCCCTTGGCAGAAAAAAGGTTCCCCACCCTACTCTAAAGACTAGAGATTCCTTGCCTCTTCCAGCTTCTGGTGCCTTCGGGATCTCCCTGGCTTGTGGCTCAACCACTCCAATTCTCTATCTCATGTGGCTTTCTCTTATCTCCTTTGTTTGTGTCTTATAAGAACACTAATCATTGGACTTAGGGCCCACCCAGGTCATTCTAGATTATTTCTTCTCAAGATCCTTAACTTAATTGCATTTGAAAAGACCTTTATTTATAAACTAGAAGCCCATTGTATGAAGATTTGCGCAATAGGCCTTCCTTCCCCTGGCTGCCGGCACCGGTTTTCCTCTGGCACTCGGGACCCAGGCCTTTGGTCTGGCCGCAACAGAGAAGCCAAGCCTCTTCAGTCTTCAGTCTTCAGTCTGGCTGGAGCCTTCAGTCTTTGCTCCGTGCCTGTGTATGCAAATTAACCGCCATCTTTTTGGGTTAATTTGGATAGTCATTCTGATTGGCTGGTGGGTGTAGCGATTATTTCTTCTCAAGATCCTTAACTTAATTGCATTTGCAAAGACCTTTATTTATAAATACTGTCACATTTACAGGTTCTGGAGATTAGGACATGGGCATATCTTTTGGAGGGCCATCATTTAACCCACTATAACCTCCTAGCCTCCAAGGCCTTACCCAAGCTGCCTCTGCCTCCCCCAGCAACTTCATCTCCCAAGCTCTCTTTCTTGGTGCATGGCTTTACCCATGCTGGCTGCCTTTTAGTTTCAATTTGCATGTTTCTCTTTTATTAGTGTAGATACTGTCACATTTACAGATTTTGGGGATTAGTACATAGGCATATCTTTTAGAGGGCCATCATTTAACCCACTATAACCTCCTAGCTTCCAAGGCCTTACCCAAGCTTCCTCTGCCTATCCCAGCAACTTCATCTCCCAAAGCTCTCTTTCTTGGTGCACGGCTTTACCCATGCTGGCTGCCTTTTAGTTCCTTGATTGAGGACAAGCTCTTTCCCATCCTTCTGCTAAATGCTATTCCATACCATGCTCTCTAGTCTGCCTAGCTAACTCCTCCTTTAGGTCTTGACTTAAATCTAACTTCCACAGAGAAGTGTTTTTTTTTGACCTGTACACTTATGTTGCCACAGTTATTATCCCTCAAAGCATTTTGTTCCTTTTCTTCACAGCATTCAATTAATTTTCTTGTTTCCAAGTTGAACCTGCATATAATTTGTGTGTTTGCTTGTTATTCTTTGTCTCTTATCACTGGACTGTGAATTCTTCATACCACTTCTGGCACACCTGCTTTGTTAACTTCCTTTCCTATACCCAAGTGTGGGCCAGCACCTGGCACAGTGGCAATAACTAAATAAAGGAGTACTGAGTTAAAACAGCACCTCCCATTCCCCTTTGAACAGGATTAGATAAGTACAAATAAATGGGTTAGAAGGGTCACCAGACAGCTGAGGACATGAGGCCTGCAGCAGATCTCTCTCCCAGGCCAGCCTGATAGAATGGCCAAGCTGGGTAAAAAGGAAAAGTAGTACCTGATTACTAGCAAGTTCTTTCTCTACTCAATTCTGCCAGGAACAGACTGTATACCTCGGGAACTCATTCACCTTTTATAATAATCTCTACCTACTGTTCTAAAGGATTAATTGAGGCTTTTCTGAATTTTAGGAAAAACTCCAATAACAACTGATTTCCTACTGCAGCCTAATACTTAACTGGGAGATTCACATTATATATAAGGTTCTCAATTCTACTAAATCACAAAATGATTCAAGTATTAATAATAAATACTGCTGGCCTGTTTTAAAATCTATTGTGCACAGAGGGACTCAGAAAAGAGAAATATTTTCTAGGACACATGAAATTCTCCAGCCTCTTTTTTACCCTGAAGTTTATTTTTTAAATTGAGATATAATTTACATACTGTAAATTCCCCCTTTTAAAGTGTACAATTCAGTGTTTTGCCCAAAGTTATACTACCATTGTCACTATCTAATTCCAGAACATTCTCATCACCACCACTTTCCGCCCCCCCAAAAAACAACAACGCAAAAAACCATGCTCATTAGCAATCATTTGCTATTCCTCCCTTCCCCAGTCTCTGGCAACCACTAATGTATCATCTCTACAGATTTTCCCATTTGTTTTTCATATTTATGAAACAAATATAGAGACATGAAATGATTTGCACAGGGTTGTAGCCACCTCATAAGAAAGCAAGATTATAACACACGTATTTATAGCAACTTTTTAAACAGTATAAAATACAAGAGATCAGTGAAAATACGTTTAGCTCAACTATACATATCTTCAATGTGGCTATAAGACACCTGATGCATAAAGCTCAATTCTTAGGCTAGTAGTTCTCAGCAGTGTAAGGCTGGGTGGAGGCAGGAGGGCAGGGTGTTCGGCAGGGATCACTAAAGAAGAGATGCTACTGTTGGACAGGAATTGCCCATAGGGACAGGATGATGAGAGAGAAGGTTGAGAAAGTGTGACATAATGGGGTTTATAGGACTTTTTTTTTTTTAGCCCAAGGCTGTGAAATTAGTGCTAATGTGCACAGGCGCCCACTTGCTTTCTTTTACAGTGCCCTCACTGGGTCCCAGAGATCCCTAATTATTCCCAGTTTGTTTGAGTAGTTAATGCATAAATAGTGCTACCACCATTTCAGAATACTTGCTGGTTTATGACACTTCGCAAAATAATATAGAAAACTTGACTTTTTTATAGTCTACTGTCTGCATTCCCAATTAAGTTAAAGAATTACAAGCTTAACGTACTTCTGTACCACCAACAAACGTGTACACAGGAACAGTGATCCCATAGACTAAAATAACAATCAAAATCCATTTGCAAAAATAATTAGGCACACATTTTATTTTGTCTTAATCAATATTGCAAATACATTAACAAAGGGGGAAAAAAGGATGGAAACTGCTCATCACACAGAAAAAAATTCATCATTCAAAACAGATTAATCTCAACTTCAACATTCTTTTTTAAAAAATATACTTTTATTGATTTCAGAGAAGAAGGGAGAGGGAGATAGAAACATAGATGAGAGAGAATCATTGATCAGCTGCCTCCTACATGCACCCCATTGGGGACTGAGCCCGAAATCTGGGCAAGTGCCCTTACTGGGAAGTGAACCGGGACCTCCTGGTTCATAGGTCGACGCTCAACCATGCCTGGCTGAATCTCAACATTCTTTGTGCTCATTTAAAAATATTCTTAAAACAGGAACTCAAAAAGACAAACAAGTGAGAACTGTTCTATCAATTCAAATTGAGATCCTAAATCAACTATGACTACACAACTTAAAAATAACCTTGTCTTCAATCTAGAAATGCTTGATTTGCCAACATATAATGAATACAAATTTTCTTTTATTAACAAGTTACTTTGAGTTACAGAGATCCTGCATATGACTAGCTTATCTTTTTTTTTTTAATGACTTATAAAATTGCCTAGTTAGATGGTCTAACTATTCAGAGACTCATATACTAAATGACATAGTGACTGGCCATTTAAAGTTGAAACTTGTTTGGCAAATATTTTACTAACGTTATTATTAAGCATGTAAATTAACTTAAAAGGTCAACTCTTAATTGCCCCCAACAAAAGAGAGCTTTGGTACCAATAAATTAGAAGTAGGGCATCCAAATATATTTTGTTTGCAGTTTTATAGTGTGTTTTTTTAATTAAATTGGAAATGCCTATTCATGAAAAGTGAAAGTCTCATTCTTCAGTTATGTACAGAATTGTAAGGAATGAACAACCTAACTCTTCCAAATTATTGATGTAAATAAAGCACTAGCCTAAAATTTCTTCCAAAAAGCCCTGAAATTTAGACCAAAAGTAAATAAAGAATTAAGTACTACTCTACTTTTTAATGCTCCCTTTCCCTCTTGACATGAGCAGCAAGATACTAGAAAAAAATAAATCCAGTATGTACTTCCAGAATATATCAATTTTAGTTCTCCCATTTGATAGGGGGCTAAGAATAATAATAAAAATAAATTAAAAAAGAAAAGGTAACTTAATAATTAAAAAAGGCAGACTGAGCATGGGGAGAGGGTGGGTTTAGGAGAATATCTGTTGTCAGTCAACCCTTTTGTAAAATTCAGAGCACTATGATAAGTGCTCTTTAAATTATACCCAGGGCCATGCACAATTGCACATGGGATCTGGGCAATTCTTTGATAAACTTTAAGGTTGCCAGATAAATTACAGAAAGTTAATAACACATTTTCATTTTAAGAAGCAAAATAAAAAAAAAATATTCAAGACACCGAGCAATTTTACTTTTTGAAATAACTATCCTAAAATTTTTTCTTAAATTCAGATTTTGCAAAGTTGCTAGGTCATTAAGTAGACACTGAAAACAACTTTTCATATAAGGACTGTAGATTAATTCTTTATCAAGCATGTATTTTTCAAAAATCTAGGCCAAAGTGAACTAATTGAGATTTAATTCTAAATTTAGATTTCTAGATATAACATTGTTTTTGAAATAACTATCCTAAAATTTTTTCTTAAATTCAGATTTTGCAAAGTTGCTAGGTCATTAAGTAGACACTGAAAACAACTTTTCATATAAGGACTGTAGATTAATTCTTTATCAAGCATGTATTTTTCAAAAATCTAGGCCAAAGTGAACTAATTGAGATTTAATTCTAAATTTAGATTTCTAGACATAACATAGCAATAAAACCAGTAAAAATACTTTTGTTCAAGTATGTTTACTTCTCCAATTATTTAGTTTGGGAAATATTTACATCCTTGCCCCAAAAGATTACTTACAGTTTGAAAGATTAAAGATAAAAACAAAAATTGGTTCAACAATTGTCAAAATGAAATGAATACAACAACTTTCCACTCAATCCAAAAATAAACCACTGCAGCACGTGAGCTCAGCTCACATAAAACCACTTCTTTTTCCCAGCTTCATAACTGGACTGAACGTTGCTCAAAAACATTACCTATGTTAAAAGTGGAGAGATAAAAAGTGTTGTAAAGATTGCACAATGATTGAAATTGAGATGGATATAATGTATAATCATAACATTTCAGAGCTGGAAGAGATCTTCAGGATCGATCTAATCCAGCATCCACATTTTACAGATCAGGAAAGTGAGGGCCAAACTGAGTCATTTAGTCAAATGACTTGACCAGTCACATTCCTGGGCTGAGCCATTCATTCATTCACTCAGTCATTTTCCCATTTTCGGAAAGCTGCCTAAGTGCGAGGCTCAGTGGAAATAAGCTGGAAGCAGCATTCACCATAGTCAAGACAGGCTTCTTTCCTTATCTTCTTAAGATTAATCCTGAAATGCCCTAAGCAGCAAGAACTCACAGAAGAGTTCCACAGCCTTTGCAAAACAGGGCCCACTTTCGGTTTCACACATTTCAATAAACACAGTTGGGTTTAACTTCAGAGAGGCCTCAATTGTATTTACTTTAAGTGATTAAGCATTAACAAAGGGAAGAAGTACAGTATTCTGAGTGAGTCCCTCTCTAGTACATTCATAACTTAAGGAAGTGCAATCAGAAAATGCCCTAACACACAAACAAGTTCACAGACAGGACAGGTTATGAAATCAAAGCTATCTGAGGTATCACTATAGATCAGTTAAGTACAATAGCTCAAGTTTACAAAGTGTGGAATGTAAAGATCTCCCCATTTCATTCAAATGTGGGTACATTTTTCTGAGATGTCTATATGTAAAAAAAAAAAAAAGACCTCCAAACTCACATTCAAACTAATTCCCTCTTCTAATGACACACATATCCAAATCAGGCCTTTCTCCTTAAAATCAACTTTCTTTGATTTCCATTTCATTTTAAAAAATTAGGAAAAATAAACAAACCCTAAAAGTTAATGTGTTGGCTAAAGAAGTCAAAATTCTATGTATAATCAAAACAGCTTTAGCTCAAACTGCACATTTAAGAGTTTGTAAAAAAAAAAGGGGGGGGGGGATGTGCAGTGAACTCACCCATCAACAAAAATCATCTCTTATTTTACTTGGGACTTTTAGAGTCTGTAATATCATCTGGCACCTAAATGTTTTGTGTATCTCAATTCACAGTCAACTTCTTTAAGGAGAAGAAACCATATTGACAGAGCTCTGAAATAAAACAACCTCTAAGTAAGGCACTTTCAAACGTGAAACAGCAGCTCTCTGCGCATCAGTTTGTGTTCTATGCCAAGATGAACCACAGGTTATACAGCCCTCTCATAGATGACCACTGGGTGATTTCTGATAAAATATAATCTCCATTGAGGCTCTTTGACTTTCTGAATATACTGCTGTGCTCTTTTAGTTCTCAAAGTGCTGCTGTGCTCTTTTAGTTCTCAAACTTCCAGATTTGATTTTTATCCAGAGCATCACAAGTTCTCATCTGCACATCAGGTCGGCCCTCAGGTGTCCGATAAGCACTAAGACAGAGTCCTGAGTGAGGATGAAAAATGGTTCCATCTTCTTTAAAATGCCAAATAATGTTTGCTGGCACAGGGAACCCATCTTTTGGACAATTTTGCATCCCTACGTGATTTTTTTGCTCAGGAACCTCTGCACATAACTCTGTCACAGAATTAAACCTGATTTCTTTGTTTGAAGTGTATTCAAAGAATTGATTGCCCCCTTGACCATGGCATCCAAACAGTGAAAGGTTAGCACCTGTGGGGTTGTTGTCAGGAGCATTATAATCTAAACATTCAGAAGAGATCCCCATACTGCGAACAGCTCCGTGCCAGCCTGGCCTATCCTCTGGAACGTGTAAATTCGAAAACACGTTTTTCAAATACCAGTCAAAGCTCTTGCACTTCAGCCGTTCTCGTAGTAGCTTTCTTTCAGAAATATCTCCGTAAGCTTCTTTCCTGGCCGGAGGGTTTCGATTGTAGAAGTGCTCCTTGTACTCATCCATCCACACTTCTGCCGCCCGAGCAGTGTTCTGTAGGAAATTGGGCCGCGCATAGGGAGCCCGCTTAGGGAACACGTGGCCCACGTGGGAACACGGGTGGATCTCCAGCTTCCCTCCGCACTGCCACACCCTGAAAGACAGCTCCAGGTTTTCACCTCCCCACACTTCCATCCCAGTGTCATACGTCCCAAGGTACTCAAAATACTTCTTGCTGACAGCAAACAGTCCCCCGGCCATGGTGGGCGACCTGATGGGCTCGATTCTCGATTTCCACCTGTCCCGTTCATGTTTGGGGACAGAGTGCCACTGGAACGTCAGACGCCAGTCAAACCCACCAATCATGGGCTCCCCGGTCTGCATATAGAATTCGAAAGTATTCCAATCAATGGTGTCTATCACCGGACAAACCACGGCCGTTTCGTCCTCGCCGATCCTTTCCAAAAGGGGTTCCAACCAACCCGAGTTACACTCACAGTGGCAGTCCAGGAAGGTGAGCACGTCCCCCGTGGCAAACGTGGCCCCGATCAGGCGGGCCCGGACCAAGCCCTCCCGTTTGTTGGTGCGGATCAGGCGGACTCTCTCGAGGTTGCTGATGTACGTTTCGAGCTGCGCCTTCAAATACACGCGGTCGCTCAGGTCATCCACCAAGATGATCTCCTTCAGGAGGACCGCGGGGGAGGTCTCCAACACGCTGTGGATGGTGCGGAGCAGCGTGGACCAGGCCTCGTTGTAGAAGGCGATGATCACGGAGGTGGTGGGCAGCCGCCGGTAGTGGAACGCCTTGGACCTGCACTCAGGCATCCTCTTGTCCTCGATGTGGCGGTGCAAGGAGATCCTGTCGCTGAGGTAGATGTTGATGGCATATCTCTCAATGAGTTCCTCCTGCTGCTTCCGTTCGGCCTCGCTCAGCTGAAGGTGGCTGGCTTTGCCCCACTCCCCCGGGGCCTGGGGGTCGGCGGGCGGCTTCTCGTACAGCGGCC
>NW_005372006.1:344715-345016 GCF_000412655.1 Myotis brandtii | reverse complement strand
CTAGGGCCGCGGTGGTCCTCCGGGGGCCCGGCGTGGACAGCAGGCAAAGTTTCCAACCACCTGAGCGTTGCCCGTCACAAAAAGGAAAAAAAAAAAAAACATAGAGAGAGAGAGCGCGCGAATACAACTTACCCAGGTGTTTGCCGTTGGGACTAAAGTCCAAGGAGGTGATCGCAGCTTTGTGGCCCTTAAAGTAACGCTCCAGAACGGGGTCCTCCTGGGAAGGAAAGTTGTCAAGGTGTGAAAGCAGGTGCAGAGCGCGAACTCGGGGGTCGGGGATGCGCGCGGTCCCCTCCCGCGG
>NW_005372006.1:343286-344083 GCF_000412655.1 Myotis brandtii | reverse complement strand
CAGCTGGCAGGCCGACGCCCCACGGTCAGGTGCGACCACACGCCAAAACCAAAATGTATTCACACTCTCGCCCCTCCAGGCTTGGCACCCAGAAGGAGAGTAGTCACCGTGATGGGAATGAAACCGCTTGGAGCGAGAGGGTAAATAAAGAGTCTGTGATCGATGCAATCGGAGTTCTATTACTCCTTAAAGAGACAGCGCCCGCGAATTCTAGCGGGTCCCCTATTGCCTGTTACGATGGAGGAGGGAGATTTGATCAAAACGGGAGCAACTTGCTAGTCTTTAATGTGTGCAAAGGAACTAAGCCTCTGGAGAACAGATTTAAATTTACTTAATTACTATTTTTCACACAATGCCCCGCGTGATGTAAATATAGATTGTGGATAAAGGTGATGAATGAATTAAGTGAATGTTGTTCATCCACTTAATGTTTTTCTATTTTTCTATTCTAATCTCATTTTTGTATGTTTTAGAACAACCAACTTATACAGCAGCATATCTAGTCTTTAGCAAGACTTAGGAATAAACTTTTTGTTTTGTTTAAATTATTAAGGCTACATAGTAGCTACAGTCATTTCTGCAGCAAGCTTCTTTACACATAATATCACTTGAGCTTCAGCAACAGTATGCAGGTGATAGAGTTACAAAATGTTACCAACGTTTACAAATTATAAACTTGATTCTTAGATATCTACACTAATAAAAGAGAAACATGGTAATTAGCGTATGACCGCTACCCTTCCCATTGGCTAATCAGCATATCCTTATGCAAATTAACTGTCAGCCAAGATGGCGGC
>NW_005372006.1:336876-342894 GCF_000412655.1 Myotis brandtii | reverse complement strand
CAACCCCCTGATGGGCCCTGCTCTGTGCGTGACAGGGGGCAGCGCCCCAACCCCCTGATGGGCCCTGCTCTGTGCGTGACAGGGGGCAGCGCCCCAACCCCCTGATGGGCCCTGCTCTGTGCGTGACAGGGGGCAGCGCCCCAACCCCCTGATGGGCCCTGCTCTGTGCGTGACAGGGGGCAGCGCCCCAACCCCCTGATGGGCCCTGCTCTGTGCGTGACAGGGGGCAGCGCCCCAACCCCCTGATGGGCCCTGCTCTGTGCGTGACAGGGGGCAGCGCCCCAACCCCCTGATGGGCCCTGCTCTGTGCGTGACAGGGGGCAGCGCCCCAACCCCCTGATGGGCCCTGCTCTGTGCGTGACAGGGGGCAGCGCCCCAACCCCCTGATGGGCCCTGCTCTGTGCGTGACAGGGGGCAGCGCCCCAACCCCCTGATGGGCCCTGCTCTGTGCGTGACAGGGGGCAGCGCCCCAACCCCCTGATGGGCCCTGCTCTGTGCGTGACAGGGGGCAGCGCCCCAACCCCCTGATGGGCCCTGCTCTGTGCGTGACAGGGGGCAGCGCCCCAACCCCCTGATGGGCCCTGCTCTGTGCGTGACAGGGGGCAGCGCCCCAACCCCCTGATGGGCCCTGCTCTGTGCGTGACAGGGGGCAGCGCCCCAACCCCCTGATGGGCCCTGCTCTGTGCGTGACAGGGGGCAGCGCCCCAACCCCCTGATGGGCCCTGCTCTGTGCGTGACAGGGGGCAGCGCCCCAACCCCCTGATGGGCCCTGCTCTGTGCGTGACAGGGGGCAGCGCCCCAACCCCCTGATGGGCCCTGCTCTGTGCGTGACAGGGGGCAGCGCCCCAACCCCCTGATGGGCCCTGCTCTGTGCGTGACAGGGGGCAGCGCCCCAACCCCCTGATGGGCCCTGCTCTGTGCGTGACAGGGGGCAGCGCCCCAACCCCCTGATGGGCCCTGCTCTGTGCGTGACAGGGGGCAGCGCCCCAACCCCCTGATGGGCCCTGCTCTGTGCGTGACAGGGGGCAGCGCCCCAACCCCCTGATGGGCCCTGCTCTGTGCGTGACAGGGGGCAGCGCCCCAACCCCCTGATGGGCCCTGCTCTGTGCGTAGGGGGGGGCAGCGCCCCAACCCCCTGATGGGCCCTGCTCTGTGCGTGACAGGGGGCAGCGCCCCAACCCCCTGATCGGCCCTGTGTGCATGACTCCTGAGGGGTCCCAGACTGCGAGAGGGTTCAGGCCGGGCTGGGGGACCCTCCCCCCAGTGCACAAATTTTTGTGCACCGGGCCTCTAGTTTTATATATAATTGTCAAAAATCACAGAGACAGCTCTTCCAATTCCAAGTCCATATCTTTTGTACCCAGCCTCAAAGCATGAAGGACTCAATCTGAAAATTACATACAAAATAAGAATTCTTGGCAGTATAAGATGGCATAATCGATCACAGCTGGTAAAATACATACTCTATGCAAATGAAAGGTATACTACATAACTTAATTACAGCTTAACTGCTGAATGTGATAGAATTTAGTTTTAATGAATACCGTACTGAGCAATTAGGCAGATAGGAAATAGCTTTAGATTGCAGTGTTTGTTTAATTCTAATATAAATTTGTTGAATATCTGAGGAATAAAAAGGTGACTAAGATATCTTCCCTGACCACTTAACAATCTAGGTTTCTGAGCCTCATATTTTAGCACACATTACGATGATTTAGGGGACCCCATTCCCAAAGATGCTGATTCAACATATATGGGGTGGAATCAGAGTCCTTCAGATGTAATAAGCCCCTTAATGATTGCTATGGGCGTCTCAGCTGTGTACAATGAGAAACATTGCTCTAGTCTACGAGGTGATGCATCAAGAGTGCTGATACCCGCAACTTGTCAGCAAAGTGGCAAGACTCAGCCTTGCTATTTATTCCCAATCTAGGTATGACTTTTTTTTTTTAAGCCTTACATACTTAAAAATAATGCTGGATTCTGGTGGGAATATACAATGGCATGGCACTGTGGAAAACAGTTTGGCTGTTCCTAAAAATGTTAACACCTAGGTATGTACCCACAAGTGCTGAAAGTAGGGGCTTGGAACAAATGCTTGTACACCAGTGTTTATAGCAGCCTTATTCACAATAGCCAAAAAGTGGAAACAACTCACATGTTTAACGGACGAATTGAAAAATAAATGTGATGCATACATACAATGGACTGTTATTCAGTCATAAAGATGAATGAAGTTCTGACACATACTACAACATAGGTGAAGCTTGAAAACATCATGCTAAGCCAGACCCAATGGAACATATGCTCTGTGATTCTACTTATATGAGGTACCTTGAATAGGTAGATTCATAGAAATGAAAAGTGGAATGGAAGTTACCAGGGGCTGGGGAAAGGGAGAATGGGGAGTTATTGTTCAGTGGGTGCAAAGTTTCTGTTTGAGCTGATGAAGTTCTGGAAATCGATAATGGTGATGGTTGCAAAACACTATGAATGTATTTAATGCCAGTGAACGGTACACTTAAACATAGTTAAAATGGTAAATTTTATGTTATGTGTATTTGACTACAATAAAAAAATAATTCTGGGAATTCTGAGGAATAACCCAAACCTTAGGATTTCTCACAGCCAAGATATGTCTAATATGGGGTACAAAAGATTACAGAAAAAGTAACAGTTGGAGATGTAGAAACTAGCTCAAAAGGAAACAAAATTTTAAGTACAGATTTTCTCTGTCTTTTAGTAAAAAATATTAAACTTTTTTTCCAAATATCAAAAAATACATGTTTTTAATCAAATAGAAAAAAATCACCTATTGTCCCATCACCTAAAGTTGACTTTTATAAAATTCATCATCTACTCATTGTAGGCTCACTACATGCCAGATACTCCTCTCAGTACCTTACAAATTCTGACATTTAATCCTCATAACAATCTTATTATAGAGATGCTGTTATTGCCATTTCAATCTTATAGACAAGGAAATTGATGTGCAGAGACAATGAGTTACTTGCCCCGTACACAGGAAGTGGCACAGCTGCCTCCAGACTCCACTCTCTTAATCACTAAGTAAGTCATCATGCCTTTTGCATGATTGCAAGCATATTGTAAATATGTAGAATTCTGTATCTTAGCCTAAGAGTAGGTTTTACAAAAAGAAAAAAAGTAACATTTGCTTTATTTTCTAAATATGTTTATTAATTTTTAGAGAGAGAGGAATAGAGGGACACATTGATGAGAGAGAAACATCATCGATCGGCCGCCTCCTGCACGCCCCTTCTGGGGATGGGGCTGGCAGCACAGGTATGTGCCCTGACCAGAAATCAGACCTGCATCTCTGGCTGGTCGCTCAACCACCGAGCCACACCAGCCAAACCATTTGCTTTGTTTTCATTCTACTGTCTTCATCTCTTACTTCAAACTGCCCTTCCTATGGTTCTTTTCCATATTTGATTTTATTCCTTTTTGCTATTCCTCACCTTTGCAGATGGACATTTGGAAATATGGCCAAATTGGGGATATTTTTCCTAACCTCAGGTGTGCTTGAGTTCATGTAATTCTACTTGCTGCAGTAATTATTAGAGACCTCTTCAGACTACAAACTTATTAACCTGTATGGGAGCCACACTATTTCACAATATTTAAAAAATGTGCAAGGTATCATTGAAAGCCAAGTACTAGGCAGGGCAAACTGATCCTTTCATTAGCCCCCCTTTTACAGATCCCCCTCAAATCAGAACCTGTATATATATACTTGAGTACTAAAAAGGGTTGTTTGTACTATAGCTCGAATCATTCCTAGATTAATTCACTTCAAACATTGAAATTTCAGGCAGAGCACAAAAGTGCCATCTACTGTCCACAGTCCTACTTGGCACTTGGAGTGAAAATATTTTGTAGCCTGTTTCCAGGCTGTGTAACTCTCTTTTGGACACAGTTGCTCCAAAATATAGGAGAGTACATAGAAAGTTTTCCAGATATGTTTTTTAAAAAATATATTCTCATTGATTTCAGAGAGAGGAAGAGAGAGAGAGAGAGAGAGAGAGAGAGATGCATTGATATGACGATGCTCAACCAATTGAGCCACACCAGTCAGGGTATTTCCAGATATGTTTGAATCATTGAAGTATTAACCTGTTTTATTTTTAAAATTCTCACCCAAGGATATGTTTATTGATTTTTAGAGAGAGAGGAAGGGAGAGAGAGGAGAAGGGGGTCATCAATGTGAGAAACATAGATTGGTTGCCTCCCATATGTGTCCCAAGCGGGGATAGAACCTGTAACCTAGGTATGTGCCTGGAAATCGAACCCGAAACCTTTTGGTGTATGGGATGATGCTCCAACTGAGCCACCCAGCAGGGCTAAATCATTGCCCTTTTTTTTTTTATTATGACTATCAATGATTTATTTCAATCAACATTCATTCTTCAAATCCTATCAACTATATCCTCACAATTGATTTTGTCTTCCCATCTTCCTGTTCCTGGGCCTACTGGTTCTCTCTAGGGCATAGAGCAGGGGTGGGCAAACTTTTTGACTCGAGGGCCACAATGGGTTCTTAAACTGGACCGGAGGGCCGGAACAAAAGCATGGATGGAGTGTTTGTGTGAACTAATATAAATTCAAAGTAAACATCATTACATAAAAGGGTACGGTCTTTTATTTTTTTAGTTTTATTCATTTCAAACGGGCCGGATCCGGCCCGCGGGCCGTAGTTTGCCCACGGCTGGTCTAGGCCCTCTTCTTCCACCACCCCCCCCCAAGAGGATTTCATTAATCCCTAATCTACTTCTGACTTCAAGACTTACTTCTGTCTGTCGTGCATACTGCCAATAGCACCAGAGTAGCTTTCGAAAAGTACTGATTATTGAGACCCACCACAGAGATTTGATTTAGAAAGTCTGGTGTGAATACTAGGAATCTGTATGTTCTCAAACAGGCTTTCCAGGTGGTTATAATGTGCATCAATATTTGGAAGCCATTGGGCAAATCATACCACAAGCCTTCTTTAAAATGCGCTTTGTCACTTTATGGTCTGAGTCTTAAAACAAATTCCTATTTCATATTCAACCGCACATCTCCCCAAGGCTGATTCTTAAGCCATTACAGGCAACTATACACATTCACACTTTGGAGCCTTTTCTAGAACTATTCCTATAGTGTGAATGCCTGTACAACTACAAGTTCCAACTTCTGCACAAAGAAACCTATCTCGGGATTTGAGAAGATGCCATAATTTTGAGCAATTGCCTTTCTTGAAACCTATCCCCTAACCCCTCATAAAAATACTAGAGGCCTGGTGCAGGAATTTGTGCACGGGTGGGGTCCCTCGGCGTGGCCTGCGGGGATTGGGCTGAAACCAGCAGTCCAACGCCACCTGCCACTCCTGCCTGCCACTCCTGCTCATCCCGGCTCCACTGTGCCTGCCGCAGGCTCACCCAGTCAGTCCTGATCGGGAGAACCCTTTGGTGCCCATCCCAAGGGGATGGGGGGCTGGGACACAATCAGCCATCTGGGTGGGCAGTGGTACGCCTTTGCTGGCCTGGGATCCGGATCAGTCCCACTGACGTTCACGTGGGTTGTTGGGAGCCACCTGGTGGCCACTTTTATATCATTTCTTCCTTGCGGAGCGTCTAGGGAGGGGAATCAGCCTCGGTGCCCAAGGCCAACTTCCAGGAGGCCGGTGGTGCTGTTGGTATCGTGCCCCCAGTGCCGGTCTGTCGGTGCCTGGCCTGTTCTCTGGAGATTGGACCTGCAGGACTACTGAGGGAGTGAGTGCCTGCTGCTGGGCTGGTGGGCTGCTGGGAAGGGTCAGTCAGCTGAGCAGCACTCCTGCTGTGGGAGCACACTGACCACCATGGGGCAGCTCCTGCGTTGAGCATCTGCCCCCTGGTGGTCAGAGCACGTCATAGCGACCAGTCGACTGGGCGTTCGGTCATTCGGTTGTTTGGTTGCTTAGGCTTTTATATATAGAGACTAGAGGCCCAGTGCACAAAAATTTGTGCACTCGGGGGGGGG
>NW_005372006.1:335187-336619 GCF_000412655.1 Myotis brandtii | reverse complement strand
GGCTGAGCAGAGCTCCCACTGTGGGAGCACACTGACCACCAGTGGGCAGCTCCTGCATTGAGCATCTGCACCCTGGTGGTCAGTGTGTGTCATAGTGACCAGTCATTCCCAGTCATTCTGCTGTTAGGATCGATTTGCATATTATCCTTTTATTATATAGGAGTGCCTGGCCAGCCTGGGTGAGGGGCTGAGGGCCGTTTTCAGGCTGGCTAAGCCCCCCAGCGGGGACCCTCACCCCATGAGGGTGTGGCCAGCCTGGGTGAGGGGCTGATGGCTGTTTGCAGGCTGGCCACAACCCCCAGCCACCCAAGCTCCCAGTGGAGGCTGGCTGGAAGCAGGTATCTGGGATTTATTTGTCTTCTATAATTGAAACTTTGTTGCCATGAGCGGAGGCCACAGCCAGCTCAGGGCAGGCGGAAGCTTGGCTTCCCCAATCGCCCAGGCAACCAAGCCTCCTGCTTGCTCCAGCTCCGTGGCTGCCTGCCGCCATCTTGGTTGGGTTAATTTGCATATAGTCTCTCTGATTGCCTAGTGGGCGTGGCTTAGGGCATAGTGAAGGTACAGTCAATTAGCATCTTTGTCTTTTATTCGTGTAAACTAGTGCACATTGAAAGGAAATTAATTAGAAGAAGTACTATAATATCACTATTCATGCTTTCTCTATAATAGAAGTGTCAGAGATGAAAGAAAATTAGTAAAATGTATATGAAAATAAATAAATTGATTAATAAATAAACAATAACAACATGATATAATAACAAAAACATGATATAAAAACAACATTGATACAAACAATGACTGATAAATTGATTAAACTTATTTTAATAACTCCCTGTATACCACATTAAGAGTAAAAAACTTTCAGAGTGCTTGACTAATTTCCCTTGTGATGAAGTATTTACAACTTTAACTTTAACGTCACACACTCTTCGAACTTAGGAGAAAGCAACATATAACTGACCATGACCGAAAACAGGTTCAGGTAGGAATATTCCTACTCTGTCTAATTTGTCCTTGTGATTTATTAATAGTCATCGCAAATGCTGGCATCACGGGAAACTGTCTTCAAATTAATTTAAATGGGAGGCAAGTGTCAGACAGGGACAAATCAATTCTTGGAATCAGACCAACCTCTCCTGCAGATCCTGTTAACACTTCAGGGCTTTATATGTATCACACATGCACGAGTCAACATTTATTTTTAAATTGCCAGTGTGCATCATATGTACCACCTGGTTGGTTAGTCTGACAGTTGGATGGACGGTCAGTCACTTAGCCTTTTATATATATACTAGAGGCCCAGTGCACAAAAATTTGTGTACTCGGGTGGAGGGGGAGTCCCTCAGCCCGGCCTGTGCCCTCTCGCAGTCTGGGACCCCTCGGGAGATAACGACCTGCTGGCTTAGGCCTGCTCCCAGGTGGCAGAGGGCAC
>NW_005372006.1:305382-333817 GCF_000412655.1 Myotis brandtii | reverse complement strand
ATTCTGGGCCAGCTTTAGCTCTGAGGCTCGGCTCCAGCTCTGAGTCCTCGGCTGCTGAAAGCAGGTATCTGGTTTGTTTGGGTTCTATAATTGTAACACTGTTGCGGTCCTGCTCACTCCAGCTCTGAGATCCCGGCTGGCTGAAAGCAGGGATCTGCGTTTGTTCTACGATTGAAACAATGTTGCGGTCCTGCTGGCTGAAGCCCGGCTGGCTGAAAGCAGGTTTCTGAGGTTTTTTTTAACAAATATTGTTAAACAATTTTTAAACAATATTTGTAACATTGTTTCTTAAACTGCAAGCTCAGAGGCCGGCAGCGGCAGGCGGGGAACGTTGGCTTCCTCCATCACTGAAGCAAGCAAGCCTCATGTTCGCTTCAAGCTGCCTGGCTGCTGGCCGCCATCTTGGTTGGCAGTTAATTTGCATATCGCCCTGATTAGCCAATGGGAGGGGTAGCGGAGGTACGGCTAATTACCATGTTTCTCTATTATTAGATAGGATATATACACACACGTACACACACACACACTAGAGGTCCGGTGCCCGGAGATCAGGGCCGAATGGGGCTGATCAGAGCTGGCCGGGGGAGGTTGGCTGTGGGAGTGCACTGACCACCAGGGGACAGCTTCTGCATTGAGCATCTGCCCCCTGGTGGTCAGTGCGCATCATAGCAACCAATCATAAAGTTCGCTTAGGCTTTTATATATATAGACTAGTGGCCCAGTGCATGAAATTCGTGCACATTAAAAGGGGATTAATTAGAGGAAATATTTTAATATTGCTATTTGCCCTTTCTCTATAATAGAAGTGTCAGAGATGAAAGAAAATTAGTAAAATGTATATGAAAATCTTCCTCCTGTCAGAGTCTGGGGCACGCCGCGGGACCCAGAGTCAAGTCCCCACCCACCCACGGTGCCTGAAAATCGCACAAGACCCAGACCCAGCCGGCCCCACCCCCATTGGGCGAGGTCCAGACCTGGCCAGCCCCACCCTTGTCAAGCCCCACTGGGTGGGGGGCATAGCCTCAGGTCCCCCAGTGCACCCTCAGGTCCCCGGCTCAGTGCTGGGGTGGGGGATGCAACCTGAGGTCCCTCGGCCCAGCACCTGGGCAGTAGCATGGCCTGAAGTCCCCTGGCCTGGCACTGGGGTGGGGGGGCGTGCCTTGAGGTCTCCCATCAAGCCCCACCAGGCAGGGAGCATGGCCTGAGGCCCCCTGTCAAGTCCCACTGAGTGGGGGACACAGCCTCAGGTCCCCTGCCCAGCACTACGCAGCCTCAGGTCCCTGCTGATTGCTCTTTAAGGCTCGTTACAGGAACTCAGCCTTCGCTGTGGGCGCCGCCATCTTTGTGACAGTATGATGGTCAATTTGCATATTCCCTCTTTATAAGATAGGATAGATAACATTTCTTCCTTTGGTCCCTCATAGCATGCTATGTACCTAGAATTCTCCTTAGTAATTTCTTCCTTCCTTCTTTCCTTTCTTCCTTCCTTCCTTTCTTCCTTTTGTTTTGTTAATCCTCACCTGGGGATATTTTTTTAAATTAATTTTTAGAGAGTGTAGAAGGGAGGAAGAAAGAGAGAGAATGTGAAAGAGACACATGGATTGGTTACCTCCTGCATGCACCCTGACCCAGCTGGGAATCAAACCAGCAACCCAGGTATGAGCCCTTTTGTTCGCAGGCTGACGCTCTAACCACTGAGCAGCACTAGCCAGGGTCCTTAGCAACGTTTTATGTTGCTACATTATATCTACATTATTTTTGTCTCTAACAGTTCTCACTGTAGTGAAAGGTCCATAAAGACAAGGACTGTGTTGTACTCATCTTGGTGTCACTGCAGCCACCACAACTCCTAACCCCAGAGGTTCAGTGTTTTCTGGTTGGCCAGCTCTGTATTCACGTAAAAGGCTACAAAGGAAATAGAAAACATTCTCTTTGCCTTCAAACAGTTTAAAATCTAATTGTGAAGACAAGACTTCCCACATGAAACAATTCGTGAAACGAATCAACGTAAAAACTATGTGAAGCAGCAAGTCCATAATGACCACAAGAATGCTACAAAATATCTGTATTGTGCACATATGATTGTATTTTTATAGTGCCAAATAGTCTTAAGACGTGTGAGAGGTCCTTGGAGATGATGTGCTTGTATCAGAGAAGGTTATAGGAGAAGATGGGCAATATTATAGGGAAAGATGGATATTGAGGGGGTGGATGGATTGAGCAAAAAAAAGAAAAAACTCATGAACACGGACAAGAGGGTGGTGATTGGAGGGGGTGGGGTGGAGGGAGATGAGGAGGGTAAAAGGGGGCTAAATGGTGGTGGACAGAGACTTGACTTGGGATGGTGTACAAAACAGTGTACAGATGATGTGTTGTAGAATTGTGTACCTGAAACCTGTATAATTTTGTGAACCAGTGTCACCCCAATGAATTCAATAAAAAAAGGGGAAAAAGGAACAAAAAAATAAAAGCCTTTAAAAAGATTGAAACATAAAGTAAAATGGTCAGATTAGACTTGATCAATGGTTTTCAAATGCTTTTTTTCCCAATCCTCACCAGAGGATATTTTTAAAAATTGATTTTAGAGAGAGAGGAAAAGAGAGAGAGAATAATAACAATGTGAAAGAGAAACATCAATTGGCTGCCCCATACATGCCCCAAATTGAACCTGAAACCCAGGTGTGTGCTCTTACCAGGAACCCACAACCTTCTTGTGTAGGGGACGATGCTCCAGCCAACTGAGCCACCTGGCCAGGACAGTGGTTTTCAAATTTTAGTGGGCATTAGCAGACCTGAAGGGCTTGTTAAAATGGAAACCACTGGGCCCACCCCAAGTTTCTGTTTCAGTAGGCATTTATAAAAGTTCCTAGGTGTGTTGCTTGTGCTCTCAACGAGCCATTCTATGTCAATTGTCAAATTAAGTAAAAAGTAGGAGGGAGAGAGAGACAGGTATAGAATGACGTTTGTCAGGGGCTAAGGGGTGGGAGAAATGGGGTGATGTTGGTCAGAGGGTACAAACTTTCAGTGATAAGTTCTGGAGATCTGATGTACAGCATGGTGACTATAATTTACAAACTATACTGTATACTTGAAAGTTGCTATGAGAATAACACTTCCATGTTCTCACCACCACCACAGCAAAATGGTAATTATGTAAGAAAAAGGATGTGTGGACCTTACTGTGGTAAACATTTTGCAATATATCCATGTATCAATCATCACAATGTACACCAGATACCAGTACACAGTATAACATGTCAATGACATCTCAATAAAGCTGAACCAAAAACAATGGCTAATAACAAATGTTGGTGAGAATGTGGAGAAATTGAAACGCTCATAAGTGGATGGTGACAATGTAAAATGATGCAGCTATTTTATACCTAGAGGTGGATTCTCCTCAAAAAGTTAAACATAGGGTTATCATATCACCCAGAAATCCCACTCAGTTATCATCTACCCATGATAAGTAAACAGGTATGGCCACACAGAAACTTGAGCACAAATGTTCATAGCAGCACTACAATAGCCAAAAGCACAAACAACCCAAATGTCCAACTGATGAATGGGTAAATGAAATGCGGTACATTTATACAATGAAATATTACCTGGTAATAAAACGGAATGAAGTACTGATTCATGCTACAGCATGGATGAAACTTGAAAATATTATGCAAAGTGAGAGAAGCCAGACACTATTCCATTCATACTAAATGTTAAGAACAGACAAACCTATAGAGACAGAAAGTAGATTAGGGGTTGCCAGGGAATGGGGGGTGGCGGGGGGAGAGGAATGAAGAGTGACTATTAATGGGAAAGGGGTCTCTTTTGGGGGCTGATGAAAATGTCCTGGTATTAAATAACGGTAATAGTTTCACAACTTGAAGAATATACTAAAAGCCACTGCTTTTTATGCTTAAAAATAAAATAACTTTGTTTCTTTAAACCAACACAAATAACCGCGTATCTCTCACCAGAATGTAAACTCTCCATGGGTGTGTTTGTGCTTCAGGCCTCCTCCCGCGCCCCGGGGGGCTGTCTCCCCTCCCCTCCGGCCTGCTGAGAGGAGGGACTGTCTTTCAGACACGCACGTCTGGGCATTTGCTGAGCACAGTGACTGTGAGGTGGCACACGCCTATGAAATCAAGAGCCTGTGGGTGGCCGGCTGCTCTGAGGGCAGAGAGAGCAGAAACCAGACTGCCCGGAGCAGAGTGCTTCCCACGAAGACAGCGGGGAGGTGCAGGAATGTCTCCCGGGGCCAGATGTGCGCTGCATGGGACAGAGGGAGAGCCGGTCGGCAACCTGAGAGCCCAAAGAGGTGCCATAAACCCAACAGGGGAAGGAATGAAACTGACCTACAAATGCACCGTCCACCTCCCACCCCCACCCCCAAGGCTGATGACATCCACTAGTTACAATAAAGGGGAGGTCAGAGGGCAGGGAGCTCCCGAGTGCAGTCTACACAGGTCAGCGGGCTCAGGCCCAGAGCAGAGTGCAAGGGCGTGGAGATAGGTCCAGGGACACACAGAAAACACCCAGCACAGAGGAGGGACCAACAGCTGAAGGAACAGACAGAAAAGAACAGAAAGCGGCCCGTGGTCCTGAGGCGTCATTCAAGTTTCTGGCCTCTAGAGAGCGCTCGAGGCTTTCTCTCCTCCTCTCCTTTCACTCTGAGGAGAACAAGGACAGAGGCTAAGGACCACAGGGACCAAGGAAAGAGCCCTCCGCGAGGGGATGGAGCCAGGAGGTGAAAGGGATGGTTCCCGCAATGAGAAATGACCCCTTTTTACTTAGATTTACTCCATTTGGATCGATTTGTAACACTAGCATTTAATATAATCAAAGCTAACACTAAGTATTGCTGTCTGCCAAGTTCTTGATTCTCATTTAGTACAGCTTTTGGAGGTAAATGCCATTGCAATCCCCAGTTTATAGATTAGGACTGATAGAGCATCGATTTGAGCCCACATCACACCAGACCACTCTCTGCTCTTTTTTCTCTCTGGTATGGTCAACGGGGTCAAAGGTTGCCTTTGCTTAGGAGGCCCGACAGAATCAGGGCAGGGTCCTGGCCCGGCGGCTCCGCTGGTGGGAGCATTGGACTGTGCACCAAATGGCTGTGGGTTTGATCCCTGGTCCGGGCACGTAAGGCAGGCAACTGATCGGTGTTTCTCTCTCACATTGACCTCTCTCTCTCTCTCTCTCTCTCTCTCTCTCTCTCTCTCCTTCTTTCTCTCTAAAAATGAATTAAAAGGCATATCCTCACATAAGGATTAAAAAAAGAAAAGAAAATGCAGTTTCTAGGAAAAAGGAGACCTGAGAAGAGAGTGAACTCTCTATGCTAGGCTTTATCTTCATTTTAAAATGTTAAGCACATATTTAGTGATCAAGTACTGGCCACCTGGCAAACTCTGAGCCAGATGCCAGGAATCCCCAGGTGAAGGAGGGGAATGACGCTACCAACACAGCCCCTGAGAGGTTTCAGAGCTTGACTGAGTGGATTTGAGTCCCAGTCTACACATGCTATCTGTGAACCAGTCCCTTACGTCATGTAACTGTTTCCTCATCCCTAAAATACAGGGAATAAATAAATATAAAGCACTTAAAACAATGACGGGCATGTTGATAATGTATGAGCCGCTACTGTCATAACACACACTCAGCCTTTGAAGCTTGTACCGTAGTGAAGAGACACAGAGAGGGACAAGATCCGGTCCCTGGCCAAGCTCAAAGGAGCCAAAAAGGCCATTACTGCCTGCTACTTTGGCAAAGCCCAAGGTTATAAGGAGGCTCTGTTTGGCCTACTTCAGCTTTTGCATTTAGGGTCAAAGCTCTCATTCCGAGGGGACTGACAGGCACTTGCCTGGCATTCTGATCAGTCATTCTGGCTGCCTGAACCACTGTACTCAGAGAGACCCACAGACTGCATGCAGAATTACTGAGAAAGAATGAGGGATACATGACGTCTGCCACTGACGGAGGACTGAGGGAGCCGCACTAGAACAGTGTTCTTTTGCCAGGGAAGTTCACATCAGCAGGGCATCTGGGAGGACTTGGAGGTCCTGATTATAGTCACCGATTGAGGTAACCGTTAGCACCGAAACCCTGCATCCCAGGAAAGCCCTCAGTCTGGAGCACAACCCAATTAGCGCCACAAGTGTTTTCTACCTGACAACACCTTTTCAGAAAGAATAAATGAATAAGTAAACCATAAACTCCGAGCAGTAGAGATTATTGTTTTGATCTTGGCCACTGTCAGCCTGTGAAAATGCATTGTATTCTGTTGTCACAGGCCAGCCTTCTAGCCTCTCTCCTTTCTCAGCATTTCCCTTGCTCTGTCCACGGAAGTCTGCGCAGGAAGCAGAGGGCAGCCTGAAAGGGGTTTAACTGAAAAGCATCCCAGGCAGGGATTATTTACAGAGGCGTGGGCAGGGTTACCCGAACTAGCAAGGTCTGGGAGACGCCCAGGGATCAGCCCTCACCGAGGGAGGCCAAGGGCCCAGGAGAGGGAATGCTGTCCCAGTCTGGAAAGAGCTGGAGTTGGGAAAGAGCAGAGCTGGGGCCTCTGCTGGGAAGAGGGAGGAGAAAGGACAGAGCCCAGGCGCCCCTCCTGCATTCTGGCCTCTTGCCAAATGGCAAGCAGAAGCAGTGAAATGACAGGTTTAGTGAAAAGACAGCTTTGGTAGCGGTCAGCCCCCCAGGCCACAGAGCGCGGCAAGAAAAGGCAGAGTAGAGATCTTAGAATAGCCAGCCCAGGCCCCGCTCCCTCTTCACTCAGCTGAAGAAACTCAGGTCCCGACACTGGGAATCAGCCTCATCACTGAGGGGTGACAGAGCTCTCATACGCCTTCCTGGAACCCGCACTGTCATGGCCGCCACCACCAGGCTGCAAGACAGCAAGGAAAGAAAGAAAAAGAAAGTTACAGTAAAATGTAGCGGACACAGTCCCACATCTGAGCAAATCTAATCCGGTAATCTGACTTCCTTCTCGCACCACTCATTCCATGATTCCCTACTCCCCACTAGCACCCTGGCAGTGGAGACGTTCTCACCGAAAGTTCATTCCCACCAGACCCCGGTGCTGAGCAGTTCTGTCCTAACTGAGTTGCTGCTGTTTCCCACTGACTATTGCTATTGGACACGGGAGTGAAATAAATCCCATGGGCTCCAGACATAGTGTTGTAGCAACAGTCCAATTGCTCCTTGAAACGTGGAATCAATCACACTGGCTCCTGCTGGCACCCAATTCTCTGTCCTTGATGAGTGGCACGAACAATCAAAATGGCCAGGGGACATTCTCAGTGTTTCCTGGTGAAAATATTCCTCTCTGTTTGACAGGAGGATCCATTCACTAGATAAAATGTTTCCGGGACATGAAGGAGATACTCTTGAAGTGAGTTATCAAGTGTAAAAGTGAGGTAAGCCATTTCTACCTCCATGCCTGTATTCCTGAAATCATTCATGTCTTCAGTACCCTGTATTGACCACTGATCTGACCATGTGAAGACCAGCACCCCAACCTCATAAGATGTTGTCTCTGTGCTGGCTCCAAAATGGAGCCTTCAATAGGCCATTCCATCGTTTCATCAAACCAAGAGGTTCTAGGTGACGTAAGAATAATGAATTCTATGATATGAGCCCCCAAACCACAGTTTAACTGTTAATGAGTTCCTTAGTCAATGGTAATGATGTTTGTGATACCATGGAGGTGACTAAGGCAATCTATCGACCACAAATAGTAGTGCTAGCAGAAACTTCATGGGTAAGAAAGGAAAATCACTCTCCAGGATATGCAACTGTCCTTATGAAGGCAAGTTACTGCTCCTTCCATAATAAGCGGTCCAAGATGATCAACCTGGATGGCTGGTGCCCCCAGGAAACAGAGCTGCATAAGGGCTCAGTGTTGGCTTCTGTTTTAGAAAGTTGAGCACTCACAGCAGTGACCAGATCAAACATGGTGACAAGAAGTCCATGTTTTTTGTGCTCATATATTACCTCTATTTCTGTTCCCATAGCTACTCGGTGTATGGGCCATCTGTGCAAGCAGAGATGGGCAGGGAAGGAGGCTCACTGACAGCAAAGCATAGGCCGTCTTGGCCGCCTCTTAGTTGCCTTTCCACACAGCGAGTGTACTCTGGGGGGGCCATTAACCTGAGGTTCAAATAGCTTCTAATCCTGTAGCAATTCTCATAGGTCCATCACACAATTTCCCTTCAGGTGATCTTGGCACCAATCTTCCAATCACGTTTAAAACTTACCAAGTCCCTGATCAGTTGACTAATTCATTAGCTACCATCCATGAATCAGCACATTCCAGGAAAATTCAGGTTCTCTCTTCTTTCATGCCAAGTGGCCAACCAGATCTAGTGCCCCAAGTTCTGTTCACTGGGAGATCCCCCCATGACTTACGGAGCCACCCAATACAAACACTTACTTAAACCGGCCAGCAGCCCCCTGTCTTCTCACCAATTGCTCGCTGGGAATTCCCCATAAAGCCCGAGGTACAGTTTGAGGGAAAGGTGGGAAGTAATAGAAAGTCTGAGTCATCTGCTTTTGCAGGGAAGAGAAGTGATGAGAATAGAACTGGGGTTGTGAGGGGATAACAAATAACAGTTCACCCACGTATGTGCAAGTTCTATACCCTTAAGTTTAAATAGAATGATTCTTCAGCAAGTTTCCTCTTACTTTATGTGAGAAAAATCCTTATAGATATAACAGCATCCATATCACAAGTCAGTAAGACAATAAAGGAATAGCTCAGCATTCTACATATATTTCTGACAACATATTTCATAGTTCTCCTTAAATGTATGTGAGGTAAAGAAAAATACATCCAATATCTATGCTTAATTGACTTTTGCCAGACAGTCTATCTTGACATGTACAATTTTGATAAATTCCTCATGTGTGTACTTTTAAAAACAAGTTCTATGCTTACTTTGTCAGTGAGGGGTAAAATCAGATCAATTCTATAAAATCAGTTTTATACAAGCATTATTGAAACTGTTGAAATCCCAAGATGGAGTCTTTAAAAATGTATATGTTTTTATTGATTTCAGAGAGGAATGGAGAGGAAGAAAGAGATAGAAATATCAATGATAACAGAGAATCATTGTAGGCTGCCTCCTGTATGCCCCATACTGGGAATCGAGCCCACCTGGGCATGAAAATGTATATGCTTTTATTGATTTCAGAGAGGAATGGAGAGGAAGAAAGAGATAGAAATATCAATGATAACAGAGAATCATTGTAGGCTGCCTCCTGTATGCCCCATACTGGGAATCGAGCCCACAACCTGGGCATGTGCCCTGACTGGGAATCGAACCATGACCTCCTGGTTCATAGGTTGATGCTCAACAACTGAGCCACACTGGGCAGGCCCCATGATGGAGTCTTTAAAATAAAATGTGTTTAAACTAACCGTTGATACTAGAAGTCAGGAAGGGAAGCTCAAAGGGACATCTAACGGCTGCTAATGTTGACTTTCCTCCTCTGGGTATCAGTTACATGGGAAACCACAAGCTGTACACTTCTAATAGATGTACTATTCTATACGTATGTATATTATACTTCAATGAGAAGAAAAAATTCAGTACATTTTATATAATGATAAAATTCTTGCTAAAGTTTCCATGAACTTGAAACTAAATTAGAAAATTTTGTGAAATGCTACACAATTAATGCATTTTTCCAGCTAAACAGTCAGCTCATCAAAATAGTTTATTCAAGGCCTAGATGCAAGGAATTGCATTAGATATAAACTATAGCCTTGTGGGGAGGGGAACGTATCTACATATCCACACAAAACAAATACTTATTGAGCATACTAGTCTAGGCACCTGTTTGCTTGCATGAGTGAGCAAAACAGGCAGAACTCCTGTCGTTGTGGAACTGGTGCCCAGTGAGACAGCCACCCAATTAACAACAAACAATAGGTAAATTGCATGATATGTTAGAAGGTGATAAGATCTACTCACAAAAATGGAGCAGGGTAAGGGAGATAGGAAGTGCTGTGGGGGCCAGTTTGCAATTTTAAATAGCATGTTCAGTCAGGCACCCCTGAGAGGGTGATACCTTCATAAAGCTTTGAAGGAGAAGCTGTTAGCCATGCGTATAGCTGGGGGAGGAGAATCCGGCAGAGGGAACTGGGAGGCAGGAGAGGACCTGACAAAATCAAGGCAAAGAAGCCAGTGTGATTAGAACGAGGTGAGCAAAAGAAAAAGGAACTGATGTGAGGGCAGGAAGTTAATGAGGGGAAAGATAATTGTAGCTGTTGCAAGATTTTGGTGTTTACTCTCAATGAAATGGAGCACCATTGCAGGAACTTGAGTAAGGGAATGGCATCAGCTGACTTACATTTTGAAAATATCTGTCTGCAATTTTGAGCACAGATCATTGAGGAGGAAGAGTGATAGCAGGGAGGCCGATCAGGAGGCTACTGCATTAATCCAGATAAAAAGTGATGGTGTCTGGGACCAGGCTGGCAGCAGTAGACATGCCCAGGTTTGGCTATATCTTGAAGATAGAGCCAACAGGATTTGAATATGCCCAGCTGGTGTGACTCAGTAGTTGAACATCGACCCATGAACCAAGAGGTCATGGTTTGATTCCCGGTCAGGGCACACACCTGGGTTGCGGGCTCGATCCCCAGTAGGGGGTTTGCAGGAGGCAGCGGACCTATGTTTCCCTTTCATTGATGTTTCTATCTCTTTATCCTCCTCCTTTCCTCTGTCTCTAAAATCAATAAAAACATATTTTACACAATTTAAGAATGAATTGAATATGACATTCAAGTAAAAAGAAGGGCACAGCATGACTTTGAGGTTTGAAGCCTGAACAAGGGTGAAGCTGTCACCCATTCAGATGAGAAAGGCTGTGCACAGAGCAGGATTAGGGAGGAAGAGCAGAAGGTCAGTGTTGTGCACATTAGGTTTGAGATGCCCATTAGACATCCTAAGGGAGAGGTCAAGTGGCCAGTTAAGTGTGGATGAGTTTGGAGTCCAGGATAAATGTGTGGATGCAAGTGCAACAGTTATATTTATAAGACTGAGTGAGATAACCAAGAAGAGAGCATAAAATAGTGGTAAGAAGGACCCAGCCAGAGAGAAAGAAGGGACAGCCCGTTCTGTCCTAGGGTATTCCCAGCTTGCAACAGGGCTAGTTGACTTAACACTACTTACCATTGTAATAATAACCTCCCAGGAAAATTAAGTCCAAGGACATTTTCCAGTTTCTCTGCCAAGCCATGATCATGAGTACCTGGCACACAGGAAGAGCTTCCTAATTATTGCAAATTGTTGAATGAATTATTTCAGGGCTCTGGGGATAGCCCACAATCTCCTGAGGCTTGAGCCCTTATTAGAGCGACTTGGTATTATAAGTACATTTAGACTTTCTCTCATTTATAGCCACCAGGCATATCAGGGGGAAGATGGGTCAAGGTAGTTCCTACTTGAGATTAAGCTGGAAGCTTGCAGGCTACTTCCCCCCCTTCCCCCAAAGCATGTATTCTTCCACCCTGATAAACTCTATCTCAATCAATTCTTTGTGGTCCTTAAACATCTATTCTGCTGTAATCAAACATTCTTCTGCCCCAGAGCTTCTGTCTTGCTGGTCCCTCAGTCTGGACCATTTCCCTTTTGAACAGTCAGTGGTTCTCAACCTTCCTAATGCTTCGACCCTTTAATACAGTTCCTCATGTTGTGGTGACCCCCAACCATACAATTATTTTTGTTGCTATTTCATAACTGTAATTTTGCTACTGTTATGAATCATAATGTAAATATCTGATATGCAGGATGTATTTTCATTGTTCGTGACCCACAGGTTGAGAACTGCTGGTTGCCTCCCTTCACTAATACCTCTGCTTAAAGTCACCTCTTCAGAGAAGCCAATTACCATCCTTCGGCCTCAAATTGCACTAGTCTCCCACTTATCTTTCTCCTTATACCCCTGACCATACCTGCTGTTATATTATCATATTTGTTTGGTTGGTTCTATGGACTTAATGTATCCCCCCCTAAAATTTGCATGTTGAAGCCTTTATACTTAGAGTGAGGAAGCAATTATGGCTAAATGAGGTCAGAAGGGTGGATGGAGTCCTGGTCCAATAGGATTAGTGTCCTTGTAAGAACAGACACCAGAGAGCCAGTTCTCTCTCTCTCTCTCTCTCTCTCTCTCTCATGCGAGCACACTCCAAGAAACCAAATAAGCCAATGTCTTGATCTTACACTTCTCTACCTTTAGAACTTTAAGAAATAAATTTCTATTGTGTAAGCAACCCAGTGTGGTATTTTGTTATGGCAGCCTGAGTTAACTAATACAGTTGGTTACCTTCTGCCTTTCCTACTAAAACAGTGTCTTTAGAACAGGGAATCTTTCATTCTTTATCTTCATTATATAGATCTAGAACACAGCCTCACCCATTGCAGGCAACTCATTAAAGGTCAATGAATAAATCTCCTCTCTCAGATATGGTCGAGATACCACCGAATTACATAATTATATTTGTTACCCACCTTGTGAAAGGACCTATGCTCAGCATGAGTCAAAGTACAAACACGTGGTCCCCAGTCCACAAAAAGCCCGCAGTCTGATTGCTCTGAGTCAGGCTGCTCTGCAAGACTGACAGTTCACTTCCTAAAGCTCTAAATCCTGTTTCTTGCTAGGCTCCTGAGAGAGGACAGAGCTCTGCGTAAAAACAACCTCATTTTAGCAGAGATTCCAGGGTGTTTTCAGTAAGAGTCATCTCCCGGCAAACAGAGCGGATTTTCAAAGTAAATTTAGCTTCTCATCTGGGATGAATAGTCTATATTTTGTCTTCTAAACCGTACCCAGCAATCCTTTCCTCAACCTTGGCCCTTGAAGTGTAGCGGAAATGGGATTTCTGAGCAAACCAGTTATAGAACGGGAGTTTATTTAATAGACACTCGTAGGAAAGGGTCTGGAGAGAAGCCCTCACTCCCTTGTCAGAAGACTCCCAATTCAAGATCTTATATCCTTGGTTAAACACTGACTTTGAAAAGTCCCCAAAGTACACACACACACACCAGAATTAATACATTCAGACTGAAACCAGCTAACAGAATGGCACATTGTGTAGAGGTTGATCTTTATTGTGACCTAACTCCATGGATTATGGGCATGAGAGCCAAAAACAGCTATTTGTATGGGGAAAGGTAATGATATTATGGGTATACAACATTATAAAGGAACAAAAAAATAAGAAGATAAGCAATAAGAAAAGCTTTCAGAGTCTCACAGCTCAGTCCCCTGTTAGGAGATAAAAGGGTTTTATTTCTGTCTCAAGCGTAGGCCTAGGCAAACCCAAGACGTGCTCTTTGTGGTGGGCTTATGAGCAGGGTAAATGGAAAAAGGAAAATTCCTGGCAAGCCCTGGCTTGGAGATGGGACAAAACAACCTCAGTAAGTATAATGCATTTCCTTCTTTCCTGAATCCATACTAACTTGCCCAGCAAAACTTTCTTTAGCCCTTTACTGATTCCAAAACTTATTTTAATTCTTGCCTTTCACTTCTTATTTCCTTTCCCACAGATGGCACTGGGTAAAACATAAGCCTGTAAAAGTAAAGCTTAAAAGACTTTCTTTTCTTTTTTTGGCTTTAAAATGTTTCACATGACTACATGATAGTCCCACCTCATCCACCCACACTTACATCTTCTCTCTTCCTGGCATTAATAGGTCTGAAAACATTCAGTTAGGCAGAAAATTTAGAAAATGGAACTTCATCTATCATTTTGTTGCCTCTTGAAGGAATTTTTAAAATATTGAAGAGGCGCAATTGTAGATACAATAGAGAAAGCACATTAATTCCACCCTTCTCCTTCCCCTAAAATGCAGCTCTAAAACCTGGACAGAATTTGTGGAGCATCTGCGGACTTGAAAAGTAAATGGTAGCAGGTAGATTGGAGATGACCAACATGAACTCGAGGCTGCCTGAAACCCAGAGTGGGTACTGAGGCACAGGTGAAGAGAACTGCAGGAGAATTTCTCTAATTCTCACTCAAAAATGGGAAAAAGAATTCCTAACACTGGAGAGACTAGAGCAAGCATGTCAAACTCATTTATTTAAACGAGGCATGTGGCCTGCCCGCCACGAGTTTGACATGCTTGGACTAGAGAAAACCATTATTCTAATTATTTTTTTCTTTTCTTAATTCTCTCATTCACTTTTAGCCCCCGAGGAATACTCAGTGGTGGCAATAACAAGAGCGTGCAGGGGCCAAAACTCTGAGGAAGGGGAACATTCCTCTCCGCTTGGGGTTCTGTGGTCCCCAGGGGATGAGGTACGTGGCGGCGGCTCTGTCTGTCTCTGTGTTCTCTCATCACAGTTTCAAAATGTCTGGAATGTACTCTGAAGGTATAAAGCATATAAAGAACCAGGAAGACCACAACTCATTTAGGAAAAGACAATCAAGAGATGCCAACACCAAGATGACATAGATGTTGGAATTATCAGACAAAGGCTTAGTGAAGCTATTGTAAACATGCTCCACCAAGTAAAGAATTTAACTCGTATAATGGGAGGATAGATGACTTCAGCCAAGAAATAGAATATATAAAGAATCATTTGAAAGGTCTGAACTGAAAAATATAACAACTTAAAAATAAAAACTCAGTGGATAGTCTCAACAGCAAAAGAGGTTAACAGAAAAAAGTGAACTTGAAGATAATTTAGTAGAACTTATCCATTTTGAATAACAAAGAAAAAATGTGAAAAGTCTAACATTGGAAACCTCAAAGTCTCAGAAGGAGAGTAAGAAGAGTGTGATGCAGAAAAAAATATTAGAAGAAGAAGCAGCTAAAAACTTCCCAAATTTGGCAAGTGAAATAAACTTACAGCAACCTCTCTCCAAAGAAAGATAATACCCAATAAATCCACTCCTAGATACATTATAATCAAATTGTTAGAAATTAAAGACAATAAAAAATATTGAAAGAAATCAGAGAAAAAATAATACCTTACTTACAGGGAAACAATGATTTGAATGAATACAGATTTCTCACCAGAAATCATGGAAAAGAAAATGAAACAATATTTTAAAGCACAGAAGGAAAAGAATTGTCAATTCATAATTCTATAACCAGTGAAAATATTCTTCAGGAATTAAGAGAGGAGGGGAGACAACTGCTAAGCGGATTTCTTCAGACAAGTGAAATGATACCAAAGGAAACATATAACATCAGTAATAAAGGAAAAGCAACAGACACAAGAAATATCTTTTAAAATATGCTATTCTTCTTTTATTGAACACTTTAAAACATGCTTAATGGTTGAAAGTAAAAATTATAACATTTTTTGCTGATGTTTTCAATGTACATAAGACAACTACAACACAAAACAGGGAGGAAAAGTGTTCCATGTGGTGGACAGGTTTCTCTATTCTACTTTAAGTAGTAAATTATTGATTCTAAGCAAATTTCAAAAAGTATATGCATTTAAATATATGATATTCAGCAAAGCAGTGGTTAGAGGGAAATTTATAGCACTAAACCCTTATGTTAGGAAAAAAATGGTTTCATATCAACCATCTAAGTTTCCAATTCATGAAACTAGAGAAGAGAAAAATAAACCTAAAGCAATCAGAAGGAAAAGAAATAATAAAGGTAAGAGTACATATCAATAAAATTTGAAAACAGAAAGACAATTGAAAAGTCAATGAAATCCAAACCTAGTTCTTTAAAATAAGATACACACATATATATATACACACACACCTCTAGCAAGCTGAAAAAAAGACGTTATTATTATCAAAGTTATCACTACAGAATCTGAAGACATTAAAAGGATAACAAAAAATACTATGAGCAAATCTACATATACAAATAATTATAAAAGTGGACCAATTCATAGAAAAATAAATAAAACTACCAACACAAGCCCAAGAAAAACTAAATCACCTAAGTAGTCCTATAACTATTAAAGAACTAATTTCCAGCTTAAAACATTCAAAAAAGAAAATTTATAGGTGCTGATGGTTTCATTGGTGAATTCTACCAAACATTTATAGAAGAAATAATACCAACTATACAAAATCTCTTACAGAAAACAGAAGAAGTAATACTTCCTGCATTGCTCTGACACAAAAACCAATGATAGTACAAGAAAACTAGAGATCAATATTCCTCATGAAAATAAATGTTAAAATCCTCAACAAAATAAAATTTAATAATATGTAAAAAGAATAATATATACCATGCCAAATGGAATTTATCCTGCGAAGTCAACTCCAGTTCAGTATTGAATATTGGTCAATACAAGTCACCATATTAACAATCTAAAGAGTGAAAAACCCGTGACACCAAGAGCATGATTCATAAAAGAAAAAAATTAATAAATTGGACTTCAAAATAAAAACTTTTGCTCCGCAAAAGACATTAAGAGCATGAAAAAACAAGCTACAAATTGAGAGAAAATATTTGCAAATCATATTTCCAGCACAGAACTTTTATCCAGAATATATAAAGAACCTTCAAATATCAACAATAAGAAAATAATCTGTCCGGCCAGTGTGGCTCAATGGTTGAGCGTCGACCTATGAACCAGGAGGTCACGGTTTGATTCCCAGTCAGGGCACATGCCCGGGTTTTGGGCTGAGGCAGCTGATCAATGATTCTCTCTCATCATTGATGTTTTCATCTGTCTCTCCATTCTTCTCTGAAATCAATAAAAATATGTATTTAAAATTTTTTTTAAAAGAATCCAACTTTTTAAATTGGCAAAAGACTTGACTAGATATTTCATCAAAGAGAATGTATGGATGGCAAATAAGCCCATAAAAAGATGTCCAGCATCATTAGCTATGAAGGAAATGCAAATGCAAACCACAATTACACATCTATTAGAATGACTAACATAAAAATTACTGAAATACTAAGTGGTGGCAAGGATGCAGAGCAACTGGAACTCTCATATTTTGCTGGTGGAAATGCAAAATGATACAAGCACTCTGGAAAATGTTTGGAACTGGTTAATAAAGCCAAACATGTTTACATTCCTCAGATCCTGCAATTCTGATCCTGGGTATTTATCATAGAGAAATAAATATGTTTCTGAAAAAATACACAACCTTTGCACACAATTATTTATATAATGATCCAACCATAATCACAAAAAATTGGAAACAACCCAAATGTCATTTAGCTGGTGAGTAGATAAACAAATTGTGGTACATCTAAATAATGAACTACTACTCAACAATATAATGAAACAACAACTGAATCATACAACAACTTGGATGAACCTTAGAGGCATTAAGCTGAGTAGAAGGAGCCAGTTTCAAAGGTTACATACTAAATGATTCTACTTACATAAAATACTCTAAAGGACACAATCATAGGGATAGAAAACAGATAAATGATTACTGACCTTTTAGAGATGAGAATTGGAGGGAGAGTGTGATGACAAAGGGATAACCTGAGTGAGTGAGTTTTGGGGGTGATAGAACTCTTTGTATCTCAATCCTGGTGGCGGTTATATGAATTTATACAGGTGTTAAAACTTATAGAACTATACATACAGAAAAGGTCGAGTTTACTCTATGTTAATTTAAAAAATCAGACTAGAAAAAGCACCAAAGATTGCACAGGCAGAACATCATCATTTTACTCAATTTTTCTTTTCCATTTATCTGGGACAGAAAACAGTGCAGGCAATGTACTTTCAGATTTAATATTCTACATGTTTGTTCAGTCCCAACGTCCATCAAAGCATGCTTGCAACTTGAGTCATCAAGTGCAGAACCGGATCAGATAGCTCGGGGAAAGGACGGGCTATCAGAAAGTTAATGACTTGGACTGATGCCAGCGTTTCAAGGAACAAGGAGGACATTCAAACCTTAATGGAAGTATTCAGTCCACAAGACAAGGAGACATGCTTTAGCTTTAATCCGCTTTTCCTCCACTGTTCCAAGGGTTTGCTGGGTCTGCAAATGACCAACTTCACTTTCTGAAGCTTATAAGAAAGAGAACCATTACCTTTCTATGTTCCTCAAAACAAAACTCTGTATACAACAGAACTTCGGGACCAAGCCCAAAGTAAGACTACAGGTTTGTTGATTTGGGGGTGGGAGGTGGGGTGTAGACTGATGCTTCCAGAGATCTTACCTGCCTTATGCACAGTTGTTCCTAATATGAGCACATTATAGATGTTCACTTAGTGTTTACTGGATTGAATTGAATATTAGAAAGTGGCTTTAACTTGCTAGGATGGTTTTAGGATCCCTAGTTCCAGACTAGGTTAGCAGTCATAGTAAGAACAAGAGTAAGATACCTGGTAGAAAAACGAGGGTCTTGGTTAAATGCTTCTCGTGGTTAGAACATCATGTTCCAGACCAGAAAAGGGAGGCATCATCTAGAATCCCAGCCACGTGAGTCAGGAGGATCGGCCTTGGCTCCAACAGAGCAGAGGGCCACCAAGATGGCGCAGGCAGGCAGAGATGCCGCAAATATTAGGCAGAAGGTGATATATTTTGAAAACATCAGGAGTGAGCTGGATCTTGCTTTACCTTAGTTTAGTTAGTTTTCAAGTTACCTCAGGAAAGGCAGGGACTATTGTAGGACTATACGTGCATTACTTTCGGAAACAGCCAGGATCAGAGGCAACTCCAGCCTAGACCGGCACCGTCTCGGCACATCTGCTGCGCTCAAGTATTTGCTCCATTTTTCTCTCTCTCACCACAGGGTCATCTGCTTCTGTATTAGCTTCTGGGAGCAGCAGGGACACTAAACAGAGAGATCTCTTAGAATTTTCTAGTTCCAACAGGTTATGGAATTTTCCTGGGTCATAGTAATATGTCACAGCCTAGCCAATGGATGGGCTGCCCTTGGGTCATACGTGCCTGTTCCTGGGATCACAAGATACAAAGGTGCCACCGAAAGTCTGGGGCTGGGGCTGGGCTGGGGCAGTTCCCTTCACATGGGTGTGTGAGGGGCAGGAGCTGTCATTCCAGGACAGAGGTTCCTCTGGAGTTGGGGGCCAGGGCTGATAGTGCTTGAGTGATTCTCTTCTTTTCATGTTACACAGCAGACGGAGAAGGGCACTGGCTCTCTTTAGGCTGGAAGGGCAAACTACCAAAGACAGACGGCGGAACATAGCCCTTGCTGCTGGCTGGGCACCCTCAGGAATGTTGCTGTCCAGAATGGGAGGTGCCTCTGCTGCATGTGTCTTTTGGGGAGGCAGTGGGTGGGTTGGCTAAGAACATGAGTGAGGGTGTCGTGGGTTCTAATCCCAGGATGGCCACTTGGTTTGTGATTTTGAATAAATAGCTCCCACCCTCTGAACTTCACATTTTTTTAGTTATAAAATGGGAACATTTCTAGCTTAGGTTGTTTAAAACAAAATCAAGACCATGTTATCTTTACTACCTAAATTCTGCATGGCTTCCCATTGTGCAAAATTACATCTCAAATCCTTACACAAGCTGGCAACTCTCAGAACAAATATACCTCCTCATGTCCAGGACTTCTCCCATGTCTTGCTCTGTTGCAGCCATACTGCCTCATAGAGATTCCTGTAAACTGCAGGCATCCTCCTACCTCAGGCCCCTTGCATTAGCTGTATTTTCTGCCTGGAAACATCTTCACCCAGACAGCTTCAAGATTCTTTCTTGGATCAACTTCCAGTCTATGCTGAAACACTACTGTCTCAGTAGTTTCCCCTGCTACTCAGTTTAAAATTATAACCACTCGCCTTCTTCCCTGCATTCTAGATTCCTTTTGCCCTGCTTTATTTTTCCATTTTAGCTCAGTACATAATTAATTATTGATCTTGCTATGTTTTATCTCCCCCACAGTAGAATATAAACCCCAGAGAAGAGGGATTTTTGTCTATTGTCTTCATTGATCTGGCTTCAGCACCTATAAAGGAGTAGGCATGAAATAGATGCACAAGAAGACATTGCTTTGAATCTGGCCATTGTGGCTCAGTGGTTGAGTGTCGATCCATGAACCAGGAGGTTACAGTTCAATTCCTTGTCAGGGCACATGCCCAGGTTACAGGCTCTATCCACAGTAGAGGGCCTGTAGGAGGCAGCCAATTGATGTTTCTTTTTCTCATAGATTTTCTCTCTCTCTCTCTCTTCCTTTCTCTAAAATCAATAAAAAACATATTTAAGCCTGGCTGGTGTGACTCAGTGGTGGAGTGTTGACCTATAAAGCAGGAGGTCATGGTTTGATTCATTCACATACCTGAGTTGCGGGCTTGATCCCCAGTTGGCAGGAGGCAGCCAATCCATGATTCTCTCTCATTATTGATGTTTCTATCCCTCTTTCCCTCTCCCTTCCTCTCTGAAATCATCATCATCATCATCATAAAAAGTAAAAAAACACACTTTTTAAAAAAGAAGTTGTTTTCAATGAATAAAAGCAAGTGTGTGCCAGCTGCCTTCTGACTTCATTTCTTTCCATTGCAATCTCAACTTCTATTGATCACCTGAATTACCCTCTCATCCTCATTCATTCATTTATTCATTTGTCTGTTCAACAATTATTTATGTCTCTTCTGTACCAGAAATGGGAGGTAGAGCTTTCAATAAAACTAAGTCAGTATCTCCTTACTTGCCAGGAAGGCGGGCAATGAATACATCAACAACTAAAAATGTACTCTAATGTTAGGTGCTATCGGATACCAGCATGTGCCATCCCAAAATGTGACTGTAGGAGACCAGAATATGCCCCAAAATATGCCTCTTTGACATAGGATTATTTTGAGCTGATTATTTTGAGAAGCAGCAGACACAGGAGGAGCTCTGAAAAGAAAGTAAAAGATACACTTTAGTAAGAGACACTTACATTTATAAAGGAAATCTCCATTTGTAAAGCTTGTCTCCTCTCTACCAGGAAGGAAATCACAGAAGACTCTTATCACAGAGAAGAAGGCACCTCCTTAAATCTGCATAACAAACCTTACCCTTGTTTACCACACTTCTCCTGGTCACTTTCCCATAACTTGCCTCCCCACACTCTCCTTCCTTTGTTTTAGCTGAAGATGGTGCTTAAGACCAAGTTCTAAACCACCTCCTTGAGTTACTTGTCCTCAAGTTTTCCCCATGTATGTATGAGATATAATGTTAATAAATGTTGTGGGGTTTTTTCTTTTTTAAATTTGTCTTTTGTTAAATGGCAGGATTGGCATGTTGCTGCACGCACCCAACCAAACATCACGAATTGCAACCTGCCACTGCTACACCTACACCTGATCGCCGACCTCTGCTGGAGGTACTCATGTCAGCAGGCAGACCATGGCACTGGCCTGGCAGCTATTTCAAACATCCACACTTAACCGAACCAAAAATAATAGCAACAACTTACTTTTATTCACATTTTCTATGACCCAGGCAGAATGCTGGTTTTTGTTGTTTTTTTTCCCCATAGATCTATCTCATTTAGTTTTCCCCTGAAACATATAGGTTAGATACTGTTATTTTATAGATGAGAAAACTGAAGCTTAGAGAGGTCAAGCAACTTGACCAAGGACCCCACTGGTAACTGAGGAAGCTAAGTGTCAATCCAGAGCCAGGCTGTACTCACCTAATCCAAACCTCAGCCTCCTCTGTACTGGCAAACCCCTCACCTCATCCCCTATTTCATTTGCTCAGAAAACCAAGAGTGTGGAGGTGGTCAAACATGAAAGCCCCCAGATTGCTGACAAAGTTACCAGCCAAATTTCATCAAACCTGAAAGACTATTGGTTATAAGAAGCACCATTATCCCATATAACCCTAACAAATGTTTCAATTAAATTATGAAACAATATTAAGATAGTTCCTGTATGAGATGTTTTAAGGTAAAAATAAACTGTGTAGAAAAATTAATGATTATTTTTATCATTTGAAAACATTAATTTTAATTACAGTTTATATTCAATATTATTTTGTATTAGTTTCAGGTGTACAGCATAGTGGTTGGACAACCATACACTTTACAAAGTGATCCCCACCTAGCACCATACGTAGTTATTACAATATTATTGACTATGCTGTACAAATAATTTTTAAAATATGGCACATACACACCCATCAAAACTTCTTCCCTTCCTTTGTCAAAAAGTGAAGTATCCCTTCTCAAAACTAAAACGCTCTTTCTATGTTCTTTATTTTTTTTCTCCTCTTCGACCTTTTTCCATTGATTTTTTTTCTTTCTCTCCAGTGTTTTCAATTCTACCTCTCTCAGACTAAAGCATCTGCAGGTCTCTTTCATCCTGAAATGCATCTACTTGACTTATGCTATGCTGTCCTCTAGCTATTATTCCATTTTTCTTTTTCCCTTCTTATTTTTTTTTCTGTCTTGTATTTACATGGAGACCTATAAAGGCTATCAAAGACACATCAGATATTTGGGTCTTTTATAAAGTCTAATATTTGTTTGCAACATCTTTGTTATGAGCATATGTTGTAGTTGTTATCTGCCTGAAAGACCTTCCACTGGGGAACAAATGTTCCCCACACCATCCCATTGAAACACTGTTTCGTGTATATATTTCAGGAGCACTGACTCCCCAATTCCTTCCTTCAAGAATGGGCACATGATCCAAGCCCGGCCAGAATTCTACATCAAGGTTGGCACTGGCCTCAGGTTGAAACAAGGATGGGCATATCACCTACGCCAGAACAATCAGAATTTTGCCCCAAACTTTCCTATCGGTGCTTTCAAGAAAGATGTACTCTTTCTGCCAAGATTGTCCTTGAACTGCCGTGCGGCCATTTGTTCACCATGTGGAAGTAATCTATGTAAGAATTGGAGAAATGTATGGATCCCTGATGTCATTATATGATTTCCTACACCCAAAGATGCCAAAACCAGGCTACTCCTGGACTTTTCAGATACAAGAGCTAATAAATTTCTTTTTTGCTCATACTAGTTGATTTGTGTTTCCGTTATTTGCAATCAAAAGTTCTAATGCATTGTTCTATGTTTTTTTATGTGATGGTCAGTCAAGTGTGACTACAAGAGAAGACATAGGAGAGGCACAAGAAAACAAAGTTCATTATACTCACAGGTCTAGAGGGGAGCTCACTGCTGGCCACACAGAGTCACGCAGATGACCAGAGCAGTGGAAAAGCTGAGGGTAGAGCCTCTTTGAGTTTGGGTAGGAAAGGCAAGACAGTGCAGGGTAAACTGTCTCGAATTGGCTAGTTTGATTAATTTTGGTGGGCTCTACACTATAGGGGTGGTCTTTTATTGCCTGACACTTGGCCTAGAATGACAAAGCAAAGGAATATTGAACCTTAGGTATAGGGCCTGATAGAGGAGTCTGAGCTCTGGATGGGTTAGTTTCTATGCAAGGGCATGCTCCCACCCGGGTCATTTGCTCTCTCTAAGAATTTGCTAACCTCGGGATGGGCAGCCAGAAACGTTATTTTTAAAAAAGATATTAAAGCATCATAATATACAGAAAATGAAAACTATATTCAAAATTTGAAGCTTTCATACCCATTATCTTACTTTATCCTATAGTGTTGGGGAGCTGGGTATATGTTTGTCTTGCTCACAAGTAAATTTCAGAGAATTATCTTGTGCTAGATATATAACAGGTGATCAAAAATATTTGTTGAATGAAACTAGAATCATGTATGCTATTACCCCATTTGAATAAAATAGGATACAGATCAGAGAACGAGCAGTTGGAGGTTTCTGTGTTGTATTTGGGTTGGGTTTGAGTGGACTAGCTTAAGAGGATATAGTGAAAGCCTACACTGGACAGGGGCAGTATTGGATGAATTCGGATTACAATACCAAGGTCAAATACATTCTAGTGTGTGTTTTTGTGTGTTTTTTTCTGGAGTTCTACAGCAGGTCTTAACTGTCTCTTCCTCAACTTTTGCTCCTTGACAATCCACTGTCTACTCACCAACCACAGTGATCTTGTTGCAGTATCATATCAGATCCTATTACTCTTCTGTTTTAAACCCTTCAATAGTTTCCTTCTACTTTCAGGGATACAAGTCCAAATTCTGAACATATATAAGGTCCTTATGACCTGGCTGCCTCCTACCTATCCTGTAGCCCAGTGGTTCTCAACCTGTGGGTCGCGACCCCTTTCACAGGGGCTGCCTAAGACCATCAGAAAACACATATATAATTACATATTGTTTTTGTGATTAATCACTATGCTTTAATTATGTTCAATTTGTAACAATGAAAATACACCCTGCATATTAGATATTTATATTACGATTCATAACAGTAATTACAGTTATGAAATAGCAACGAAAATAATTTAATGGTTGGGGGTCACCACAACATGAGGAACTGTATTAAAGGGTTGCGGCATTAGGAAGGTTGAGAACCACTGCTTTAGCCTCATGTCTTCCTGTCCTTCTCTGTGTTCTCTCTGCTCCAGGCAAATAGCCTTCTTTCCATTCTAGAAAAATATGGTTCTCTCCCAACTCACAGCCTTTGCCTCAAATACTCTTCTTTCTTCACTGCTTATCTAGCTTTTTCTTCCTCAACTGTAAGCTCTCAGTCCAGCATCATTTCCTCCAGAGCTTTCCCCACTCTCACTCTACATTGGCCCTCAGTCTTCCACTTTTGTCCCTGTGTTTTGATTTCATTCCACCTATCAGTTTATTTATTTATTAATTAAATTGGTTGGGGTGACATTGGTCAACATGAACATATAGGTTTCAGGTGTGGACTTCTAGGTTACAAGATATGTATATTGCACCATGTGCCCACCACCTAAAGTCAAATCTTCTCCGTCCAAAAGACCACCAACATAAGCCGTTGATCATATAAAACTTAGAAATGCATCAGAAGGGAAAAGTCAGGAGCCGATATTTATAGAGGTCTAGACTCAAGTGATTTTAAGAGGACCTAATTGATATCAGGCAACGTTCTTTAATTCAGGGTTGGTGAAGTTAGAAAGAGGTCAGAGTCTTAAAACAAACCTTAAAATTTTTTTTTCTAATTGTAGTAGACATTCAATATTCTATTGTTTTCAGGTGTACAGTATAATGGTGAGACATTTATGTAACTTCCAAAGCGATACCCCTGATAACGCTAGTACTCACTTGGCACAATACATATTTATTACAACATTATTGACTATATCCCCTCTGCTGTACTTTATATCCTTGTGATTATTTTGTAACTGCCAATTTGTACTTTCTAATCCCTTCACTCTTTTCATCCAGCCCCTTAACCCACTTTCCATCTGGCAACCATCAGTTTGTTTTTGTTTTGATTGTTTATTTTATGTTTTATATTTCACATATAAGTGAAATCACATGGTATTTGTCTTTCTCTGTCTGACTTATTTCATTTAGCACAACACCCTCTAGGTTCATTCATGCTGCTGCAAATGGTAAAACTTTATTTCCTTTTTTTATGGCCAAGTCATATCCCATTGTATGAATGTACCACATCTTCTTTATCCAATTGTTTATTGATAAGCACTTAGGTTGCTTCCATATTATATAGGAAATGCCCTTGTTTGTCTTTTGTTATAGCCTTTGTTTTAAAAGCCTATTTTGTCTGATATAAGTATTTCTACCTCATCTTTTTAAGGGGTTTCATTTGCATGAAATATTTTTTTCCATACCTTTATTTTCGGTCTGTATGTGTTTTTTGACCTAAAGTGGGCCCTTTATAGGCAGCATATGTATGAGTCATGTTTTCTTCTCTATTCAGTAACCCTATGTCTTTTAATTAGAGGATTAATTCCATTTACATTTAAAGTAATTATTGATAATTGTGTAGTTATTGCCATTTTGTTATTTATATTTTTAAATCTTTCTCCCTCCTCCTCCCCTCCTCCTCCTCCTCCTCCTTCTACTTCTTCTTCTTCTTCTTCTTCTTCTTCTTCTTCTTCTTCTTCTTCTTCTTCTTCTTCTTCTTCTCCTTCTTCTTCTTCTTCTTCTTCTTTTCTTCTTCTTCTTCTTCTCCTTCTCCTAGAAGTCCCTTTAACATTTCTTGTAATATTGACTTAATGGTAATGAACTCCTTTAGCTTTTTCTTATCTGGGAAGCTCTTTATCTCTCCTTTGTTTCTAAATTATAACCTTATTGGGTAGAGTAATCCTGGTTGTAGGTCATTGTTTTTCATTGCTTTGAGTATTTTGTGCCAATCCCTTATGCCCTGCAAAATTTCTGTTTAGAAATAGCTGGCAGTCTTATGGGAGCTCTTTTGTAGGTAACTAACTGCTTTTCTCTTTCTGCTTTTAAGATTCCCTCTTTGTCTTTAACCTTTGCCATTTTAATTATGACGTTCGTTGGTGTCGACCTCTTTGGATTCATCTTGCTTGGGACACTCTGTTTTTTCCTGGACTTGTATGTCTAGTTCCTTTGTCAGGTTAAGAAAGTTTTCTGTTATTATTTCTTCAAATAGGTTTTCAATCCCTTGCTCTCTTCTCTTTCTAGTACAGTGGTTCTCAACCTGTGGGTCGCGACCCCTTTGGCAGTTGAACGACCCTTTCACAGAGGTCACCTAAGACCATCCTGCATATCAGATATTTACATTATGATTCATAACAGTAGCAACATTACAGTTATGAAGTAGCAACAAAAATAATTTTATGGTTGGGTCACAACATGAAGAACTGTATTTAAAGGGCCAGAAGGTTGAGAACCACTGTTCTAGTACCTCTATTATGTGAATGATGTTACACTTAAAGCTGTTCCAAAGGCCCCTAAAACTATGCTCACTTTTTAAAATTGGTTTTTTTTTTATTTTGCTCTTCCTATTGGATATTTTCTGCTACCTTGTCTTCCAAATCGCTGACTCAATTATCTGCTTCACTGATTTGCTGTTGATTCCATCTAATGCACTCTTCATTTCTGTTATTGTATTCTTCATTTCTGACTGGTTCTTTTTTATGGTTTCTATTTGTGTAAGTTCTTACTGCATGCCTGTACTTCTCCTAAGGTCATTGAGCATCCTTATAATGGGGGTTTTGAAATCTGCATCTGATAGATTGCTTGCCTCCAGTTCTTTTTCTGCAGTTCTATTCTATTATTTCATTTGAGCTGTATTTGTTTGTCTCCTCATTTTGGCTGCTTCCCTGTATGTGTGTGTGTCTCCGTATTAGGTAGAACTTCTGTGTCTACAGTCTTGGCAGGGTGACCTTATGTAGTAAGTGTCCTGTGGGGCCAAATGGTGCAATCTCCCTGGTCACCTGAGCTGAGTGCTCTGGGGTATCCTTTGTGTGGGTGGTATGTGCCCTCCTGTTGTAGTTGAGCTTTGTTTGTTGTTAGCATGTCAGTGAATGGGATTTACTCTCAGGTTGATTGGCTGTGAGAAGTAGCTGTGACTATAGTGGACAAGCTATTGTGCTATGGTTGACCCCATGGAGTGGGATTCACTTTAGTGAGGCTCTGGAGCCTGCTGAGCCCACTCTTTGAGTGTTTTGCTTGTGGAGCTAACTGGGTGGTGGTCTGCAGTGATCTGAAGCTGGCCACTAGGTATGTTAGTTTTGGGGCCTCTTGGTAGGGGCTCCAGTGCCGGCCAAGATCAGCCACTGTCTGTGCCCAGCCCAAGGCCACCTAATAGGATCTACAAAGTCATCTGTGGTTGGTAGCTGCCTGTGCTGTACATGGAGGCACCTGGGAAAGTCTATGATGTGAATTGAGGCTGATTTCCACTTCTACCGAGGGCTACTTAATAAGAAGTACAGGCATGCCAACGCCAGCTGCTGTTTGTTTGGGGTTTGTGAACCTTTAACCAGTTAACTGCCACGATATTTTGAATTTAATTAAAAAAGGTCCGCTGCTCATGTCTATAGACACTTATGGTGTACAAATGGTTAAGAAATTTTAGGAAAGTTCACAGCATGGGCCAAGGCTGGCAGCTTCTGAGGAATAGACACTGGTGCTCAGGTTGGGCAGGGTGGGTTCTCTGGGAATCAACAGGGTGGGGCAAGTTTGGTTCCTGTCTGCACCTGCAAGTTGGGTGGGGAGAGGGCTCAACAACGAAATAATGGTGCCTGCGAATACTTCTGTCTGCACCTGCTGGCTGAGTGGGGTGGGGGGGTTAACAAAAGAACAATGACACCTGCTAGCACTTTAGTCCTGGAGAGCTGCCCCTTCAGCTCTCACCTTGAGACCAGACAATTCAGTTCCTCCCAGGATGTCCCTGGTGCTTTTTGAGCTACTGCTCCAGTGCTGGAGCTCAGCACACGTGAGTTCGTCAGTAAGTTTGTGCGTGGGCCCTTTAAAAGGAACACCCAGGACTCCAGAAGTTCTCCATCTCACCTAGATGTTATCCCCTGCTGGGGTCCAACCCCAGCAGGTCCAGGGGTCCCCAAAGGTGTGGACGGAGTCGGCGAAGAAAAAATCACACGGAAGCAGCGTTCAGTTGATCAGCAGCCTAGCCAGGTTCTCTAGCCAGGATCTCCAGCCAAGTTCTGTCTAGGTTCTCCTGCCAAGTTCTGTGTATAGGTTCTCTCGCTAGGTTCTCCAGCCAGGTTCTCCAGGTTCTCC